>NW_027432438.1:0-41113 GCF_044706935.1 Curcuma longa
TTGAAAGGGGTGGGTCCCTCGTTGGCATAGCCTTGACTCTTGACCCTTGCCTGCATTCGAAGTGCGAACTGTAGCATTAATGGGGAGGCCTGTGGTCCCTTCCTTATAGACTTGAATCGAACCCATGCCTCTAGCCTTTCTCGCATGACATGAATGACATGAGTGATAAGAGAAAGAGATGGAATGGCACTACTTCGATGATAAATAGCGAGAGATTTCTTTATTGTTCTCGTAAGCGCTCTCCATATATAATATTAGAAGCAATTCTCAGAGACTCTCGTGCCATAGACTGGAATGAGAGCTTGGACAGTAGCGACAGCTACTACTACTGCTCGGTGGATCGTGCCCAGGATCTCTGCCCACCATCTAAACTGATTGACAGCTCACATCATTCATTATAAAGAAAGAATTCCTTCCTCACTATCACTAGGAGCGGGCCCCGAATGAATAGGTTTGCTACAAAAGCATAGGGAGTGGGAACGGGATAGGACGAGCTCCTCTTTTGACTTAAGTTCATTTACTTTCTATCTTTTCTTAATAGAGAGAATAGAAGTAGACAGGCCCATAGGGAAGACAGGAGTTGTTGATCTGCGATCGCATGCTTTGAACCGATGAAGCTCCGGAAATCCTACCATGGGCTAGCTCTGTCCCCTTCGGTCGGTACTCAGATATATTATATGATATGAGAGTGCTTTCTAACAGCAGAATCGAATCTATTTCATCTCATCGAATGTATGCGGAATAATATAAGCCATTTATCGTTGATTTTCCATGTCTATCTATGCTCTCTCTGTTGTCAACAAAGGGAATGCAAAGGGAAGGGGCTTTCTTTATTTAGACCCAGTGACGCGGCTAACCAATGAACTTCGATATGCGATGTGTGTTGAACGAAAGCAAACTATGATAGGCTAACCTAAGCAGCGCAGTTCATATGACTCGACCGGGAACCAGATGCGCAGAAAGCACTCTTAGTCAAGCGCTCTACAAGTTGTCTTCGCAGAGAGCTCTGTCCTGCGACCGAATCAAGGAGCGAACGGCATAACATAATAAGAAGCGTGAGAGACAGTAAAAGTAGAAGGACCAAAGCTAGGTGCACGGAGAATTGGGCAGACGGGATAGGACCAGATGCCCCGCAAGTTCAGGAGCGTTGCGGGTTAGATCGGAAGTTCATATCGCCAGCGCCTATATAGAAGTAATTTCAGGTCGAAAACTTTCGAAGCCGACGCCTATATAAAGCCAAGAAAAATGGTGCGGAGCGCTGAGATCTGTTCCCATATGACTTTATATAGGCGGACGACGTACTATAAGTACTATCGCCTGTATATATATTTGGCGAAAATGACTTCTATATAGGCGGATAAAATACCATCTTATTACTATAGCTTCTCAAGAGTGTCTGCAATAAGTCGACGTACTACTTTACTTTATAAGTTAAATCGCCTGTATATATATTTGGCGAAAATGACTTTATATAGGCGGATAAAATACCTACGTTCTCAAGGGTGTCTTAGCGAATAAAATACCTACGTTCTCAAGGGTGTCTGCAATAAGTCGACGTACTATAAGTTAAATCGGACATTGAAGCCGTATAACGCGTATGGTCAACGTAATTTAGTGGCATTAGATTACTTAGATTAGTACCACTACCCCCCAGACTTACGAAGCCTTATGCTATCGCAAATGGGACCTGATTTTCGGTCATATCTATTCTTTGCTCGTGAAGTCTACGAAGCGAGACTGAACTGGGGAGATAGCGACCTCTTCAACTCAACTACTACTACCTGTAACCTGTACTCAATTACAAGTCAAAAAACACACTTACAATACAAGAAAGGAGGGCCATACAGTAAATAGAGTGAATGGCCGATAGAACTACTCTTGCAGGCACGTAATACCAGTAATTTGCTGCGATAGCGACGTGGAAGCGAAGCGACCTAGTCGAGGTCAAGTTAAGCAGTTCCTCTTGTCGAGCTAGACAAGACTCTACTCGTGCTATAGTCGAGGAAGTGCGTTATTCGTGTTAAGCTCTCGAGTTCAACTTATATTATAGTATGGCGGCCCTGTATATATACCGGTACTCTTTAGTTCACAACGCCCGGGTAGCAACTCGATCCTCAAAATATAGTAGAACCATTCACCATCGCCCTGTATATATATTTGGCGAGTTCGAGCATGCTTTCTATATAACTCAAAGCTAAGGCGCTTGCGGTTGTAAACCATGCGTCATGCGTGCCGTAGTCATACGTAAAATGACAGGTAAGTTGGTGTGAGGTAAGGAATCTGATCGCTCTGTCCTAGCCAGAGCTTTGTGTTACAAGTAAGTTGCCCTTATTCTAATCACTCAGTATCGCTTTACTCGTTGAGGGAGGGACGAGGAGGGGGTCGACAGTACTGTACTTTATTTGTCTAGTTTTTTATTTTAAGACATGGGACTGACCTCTTACCTGTCGGGGGTATTTGAGTTTTGGCCCATGTCTACAACTAAGCTAAGCCAGACGGAACGGTCTTGAGTGGAACTCCCCTTTCAGGGTTTCGGGGGTTGGGAGCCTCAGTAGCCCACGGATAGGTAGGACATCTCATCGTTTATAGCTAGCTCAATCTTCTTCGGAATGGCAGGTCCACGAGGGGAGGGCCCCCTACTCTCTTCAATCATTTCTCCAGCTTCCCCTTCGTCCCCAATAAGGTACTCTACCCCCCCTCCAAAAAGACCCCCCTTCCTTCTTTCTTCTTCTTTTCTGACTTGTAGCCTTGTAGCGCCTAATATAAAAGTAAATTCGGAAGAAGCGAGAAAGAAAAGAGCTTGACCGACTGCAGCAACTCCAACTGGAAAAGGTACAACTGAAAGGCTTGACCGGAGATGACCTCTAACCTATTCGCTCGAACCCAAGGTCAGGTAACCGAAAATGAGTGAAAGGGAACTTCTACTCTAGATGGCACGGGGAACTCAAACTCTTTCTCGCTCGAAGAAAGAACCGGAACCGGAAATTACATGTATGAAATAGGTTAAAAGGGCTATATGCTTTTACAGGAAATGAACAGCACAGCAGGAAATATAAGATATATAAAGTAGTACTTGAGGAAAAAACAGCTTTCAAGACTATCCTACCCATTTGACTCCCAACATACAGGGAAAGGCAAAGCAACTGAATAACTGGTTGGAATCAGAGGTACCTTTACAAAAAACAAGAAAGGTATCCTGGAACGCAAACGAAAGACTAACAGTGAGCCGACCCAATGAACTAGATCCGGGGAAAGATGGGGTGTAAGGAACGTCATCAGTACCATAGCATATGATGATCTATCTGCATCCCTCTCTTATTTATTGTCAGTCGAGCTACTCAGTTATTCTTCTTTCAGTCAGTAGTCTTCGTTCCTTCTCTTCGAAGCACTTACCAAATAGAGTGAAAGCGGATCATGTAAGGTTAAGGTCATATTCAAGGAAATACCATTCACTAGATCTTTCGTAGTTTTGAATAGTTTCGGATTAGTCGTAAATAGCCCCTTTGGGGCTATTTATCTCCCCAATATATATACAGGGCCCTAATATATACAATTGAGGAGTGAAATTGCATAGCCCCTTACTATATATTTGGCGATTGGATTAGTCGTAAATAGCCTTTGGGGCTATTTATCTCCTCTGCTACGCATAGGAGTGAAATTGCATAGCAGAGGAACTTATATTATAGTAAGGCGGCCCTGTATATATATTTGGCGATCGGCCCTGTATATATATTTGGCGATCGGAATTTATATTTCTTTTAGGCCATATATTTGAACTTATATTATAGTATGGCGGCCCTAATATATCGGGAACTTATATTATATACAGGCGGAATTTAGATTTATTTTAGGGCTTAGTCGTAAATAGCCCCAAAGGCTATTTATATGCCTCTGCATAGCAGAGGTACTTATCTTATATTATATACAGTTAGTCTACGCCTTTGGGGCTATTTATCTCCTTTGGGAATTTATTATAGTATGGCGGCCCTTACTATATATTTGAACTTATATTATAGTATGGCGGATAGTCTACAATTGCGTAGCAATTTACGCCAAAGGAGATAAATAGCCCCAAAGGCGTAGACTAATCCGCCTGTATATAATATAAGTTCCTCTGCTACCCTGTATATATATTGGGCAGATAAATAGCCCCAAAGGCGTAGACTAATCCGCCTGTATATAATATAAGTTCCTCTGCTATGCAGAGTAGATAAATAGCCAAAGGGGCTATTTACGAAAGGAGATAAATAGCCCCTTTGGCTATTTACGACTAATCCGAATTTACCTAAAATAAATAGAAATTCCGAAGGGCTATAATATAAATTCCCAATATATGTTAGGTACTACAATATAAGTTCGCTATTCAACCCTGTATATATATTGGGATACGAAAGATCTACAGCAAATTATAGTATTACGAACTTAATATATAGTAGGGGTGAAATATATAGTAAGGTGACTCTTTCCCTCCGCGCTTAATTATCTCTTTTACCATAAGCAAGAAGCATCTTCCCCTGTGGATCTTGGATTCCTGTGAATTTATATTTATTTTAGGGTAGGTAGAAAAGAACCTACGAACGGCCTCCTATACCAACCACTTCAAACTAATGAGACGTGAGCTCTCGCGAGAAAAGAAAGTCAAGTAAGAAAGAGCCCTTCTAGGATCGGAACCGAACTAGCTAGTCTTCACTGACGCAAGTCTCAGCTCAAATATCACTAGAAAAGAAAAGACACGTCCATATGGATGCACCTAACGTTGCAAACCTATTGCCTGGCCCCCCTCTCTTTTTGAAGTGGAGCCTATCCTTACTTCGCTCCGCACCTTTCTCTTAGCAAATTCTTTTATTGATTGGAGACTTCCTGGGGAAGGGTAAAGGAATGATCCCGACTTCATAGCTAAGAGCTTCTTCTTATTCTTGTTCTTCCGGGATCTTCTTCATTTTATAATAATAGAGATGCTGTCTTCTTCATAATCTCGTACGGAGTAGCGGAGCCCTGGTTCTTTTCTTCTTGTGTTAGAGCCTTTGAGTGCAGTGCTTGAATCATATAATCAATAACTCCCGTACTTTTCTTGCCTTATCCGCTGGGGATCCACCTGTCTAAGCTAAACATTATAAAGTTTATGGAGCAAGAGCAAGTCCTTCTTAGGGCAAAAGCAATGGGGTATAGGGCAAGGTGAAGAGAAGACCCGGGCTTGGAGGCCTTGAAAGTTCTAGATGGCCCACGTCGAATACTTGAATAGAAAGAGTTGTGAATGGACGAGGATTAGGACCTCCCAGGGGGGAGGGATACTCATACGCAGGGCTGGAAGTTTGATCTGATCCCAAAGAGCAAGAGGGTCACTTTCTAATTATCTACGGGTCTGGCTTCTTGAGTTGAGGAAGTCCTCTAATCTAAAACAGCTCCTAAGCTCAGATCTGACGATAAAGACTTGAGTGCCACTTGGGAAAGCAATCTTTAGTTTTTTTTTTCACTTGACCGTCTCCAACTTTCAACTTCCCTTACTTTATCGTATTCTTAGATTAGAGTAAAGTCTTGTGTTAATAGAGAAAGAGATGCTTGCTTCTGCGCTTAAGAAAGCAGGCGGCTATCCTTTCTTCCTTCGAAAGACCCCTCAGGCTTTGATCGCGAACTAGCTAGTATATATATGACGATGAATCCATCACACTGACTCCAGTACTCAATCCTCTCTTTATCTTTTCTCCCTTGCTAAACTGATAGTATGGAGAACTCTGTCCCCCCTCCATACAGGTGACTTGACCCTCACCCGTCCGAGATAGCGGTGCTTTCATTGGTGAGATGGGTGTGGTGTAGCCCTCACTTATGTGAAGGTCTGGTGCCATTGCTCGCCCCTCCCCTCTCTACCCTTTTCCTAACCCTGTGAGTTAGCTTTCACCTGTCGATAAGGAATCCCCCTCCCTTATAGTTGGCTTTGGTTCGCCTTTTGCTCTGCCCTCTGCTATCTCCTTAAATATGAGGCATGCGCAGTCCCCCCCGGCTCTTCGTCTCCCTCGCTGCTCGCTGAGACATGTGTACCACTTGATGAGCCTCGCATGCACTTTAAGTAAGCAGAAGCTCGTGCACTCCCCACTACGCGAAAGGAGCCGAGGTGCGGAGCGAAGAAGATCTTTAGCACTGTTTTGCCTGGCAAATTTCTGAGCACAATGCTAATCCCCTTATCTTCACTCTAGCATAAGGTAGGAGAGCCGGTCATCAAAGGGAGAACGCTCTGTCCGGGGCTACCAGCGCGAAGGAGAGTGACGCGGAGAATCTATTTAAGTGTTCATTCATATCCGGGAGTAGGTAGAGACTGAGAGGAAGGGGAGAAGACGATCGCAACTATCTGTTCTCTCCCTCGTGTATAAGCATCGGTTCTTTACCAATCCAATGTTTAGCGGCCAGTCTGCGTCGCGTGCCAATCAATGGTTCCACTCTACTCTCTATTTCGCTATCGCTATTTCACTCTACTATTTCCAGCTTCTTTGACTTGGAAGTGCTTCATGGGCGAGTTCTCATTACAAGAAGACAGAGAAGCTAGGAGAGGACACTTATTAAATAAAGTAGTTGCTTAGTGCCCGGACTGAATCTAATAAAAGAGGACTCCTCCTTATCTTTAAAAAAAGGGATCGCGTACTCGTCCATATAATAATTATAGTAAGGACACCTACAACAACAAGCAGATTCGGACCCATTGCTTGCCCAAATCCTAATCCACTCGCCAGCTATGTGAGCACGTATCAAGATTCCCCTCTCACTTCCAGAAAGCTGGTCAGGTCGTCAAGTCGGTCCAAGTCAAAACGAGGGGACGAGGGAGCGATGAGCTAAAAAGAGGGTGATGAGGCTCAGTTGAGGAAAGACGAGCGGTGCGAGGCTAAGTTGAGGTTTGCCATTCTTTTAATCTAAGAAAATAGCTAAAGTAGTTCAAATTAGATGAGAAAGGGTGACTCGGCCCCTTACTATATATTTGCAAAGTTGAGCGACAGCGAAATCTTTCGTAGCGCGATCTCTGCAATCCGCTTAAAGACGAGGTGCGGAGCGGACGGGCATGCGATCGTTCCGGTGGTGGCTGATCTACCTCTCATCAGGAGCGAAGCTGAGTACCGATCGAACGAAGAAAAGTACGAGAGCGAGAAGTCGACCCGAATTAATTACTTGCCCCAGGGAGCGTTGTGAGGCAGAGCACCTCCTTTCTTTTCTCAGCAAAGCATCTTAATTAATAAAAAGCATCTTAGATAAATAAAGAAAAGAGTGAATCTCTTCGCATTCGCTCACTCGCTCCTGAATTGAGCGGCGTAGAGGACGCTGGCCCAGCTTCCCCGGCACCTATGGACAGCTTCCCCGGCACCTATGGACAGACTGACTGTTCTTTACTTGCTGCTCTCCTTCTTTTCCGTGGGCAGTTTATCTAAGCCTATGTGGTTCTCGGGACTTTCCTCTCCTGACCTGCACTTTCCCTTTCCCTCCTTTCCAGCTTCTTAAATTCATTAATGATTGGACCGAAGAAGAGCACGCGCTAACTCTACAAAGGGCGAGGAACTTATATTATAGTAAGGATTGAGGCAGACTGACTTCGGGGCGAAGGGAGGTTGGTGAGCCGACCTTAGAATGACGTGAGGTGAGCCGACCGCCATTGATTGCGTCCCTCTGTCTTGTCTATTCAAGAAGAGAAAGAAGATCCGAATCAAGATAGAGATCGACCACTCCTCCCCACCGCGCTAGCTAAGGCCTCTCCTCCCCGCTAGTCATGCCTGGGATTCAAGAGAAGAAAGAGCAGAGGTTCGCCGACATTCAAAGCAGGAGAGAAGGCATAGGCCGAGCTCGTGCGTGGAACGAGCCCACCGCTTAAAGAGAGGCTGAGTTCCCTTCCGCTCCGCACCTCAACTCACCTCCGAGTCTCATTGGTGGCCTAAAATAAATATAAAGGAGATAAATAGCCCCAAGAAGATAAATAGCCCCTTTGGCCCCCCATAATATTAAGTTAAGTTCTAACTGTATATAATATAAGATAAGTACCTCTGCTACGCAGAGGCATATAAATAGCCTTTGGGGCTATTTACGACTAAGTAGACTAATCCGCCTGTATATAATATAAGTTCCTCTGCTACGCAGAGCAGATAAATAGCCAAAGGGGCTATTTACGACTAAGCCATACTATAATAAATTTCTGACCTTCAGAGCCTCTTAACTCTCGCCCAACGAGCCTTTCTTTTAGTGCTTCGGTGAACCGCGTCCTCAGCTCAACGAAGCCAGCTGTAGCTTCGCTTACTCTGCGACTCCGCTGCCGCTCATTGCTTTCTGGTCGCTTCCCGATCGGGTGGGGATGATCTCTGAGAAAGGACAGCTTTTCTGTTTAAGTTCTCTGCTGCGTTCTATGATTGGTCTCTGCCCCCCTCCTCCACTTGCTGAGTTGCTGTCCCACTTGCTGAGTTCAGTTCCGCCCTACCGCGTAGTGGGGAGAATGAGATGCCTCTCGCCCAACGAATAAATTATAGTAAGGGCAAACAAAGATCTTTCATTACTTGAATGGAACTGGTGACACGATTGAAGTCCGAAGACAATGATGCGAGCTCGCCAGCTTTTTTCACTCTCTGTAGCCCGCGAGCGCAACTACAACATCTATATACGAGTGATGATTGTCTTCCCTGGGCGGAAACCAATGCAATAAGAAAAGGAGGGCTCGCTCCACTTCTATTATATCAACGCTAAAGGTCTGGTCTGGTCGGCTCACTGAACTAATGAACTAAGGTCGGCTCAACCTAATGGTCGGATCCGGGGCAGGCAATGGTCCCGAGATTCTTAACGAGCTGGTCATAGGTCTTGTCCCACTGCCACTGCTATCATAAGTCTTGTCCCACTGCCTTAACTGGATTCCAGTACCGCACGAGATGCTTACAATCCAACTCATAGAGAGAGGTAGGACTCCTAAACTCTGAGAGAGGTAGTAGGGCCTAAACTCACATCCGAAGAGCCCAGCATCGTAGGCATTTAAGCTTCGTAGGCATGACCAATCCTCCTCTGATCTGACAAGGGTGGCTCGCTAGGTCGGGTTCTACTATAGGAATTTATATTGATTTTAGGCCTCGGAACGGACTCTGGAGAGTGTTTGTTCTGCGTCACGTGAGGGGTCTACCACCACTTATAATATGAGTACTCGCCGGGTTTTTTAATAAGTAAAAGAAGAAAAAAGTCTCAAAGTCCCTATCACTCTTTTCATTCACTCAGTCTGAATCTCTCATCTGGGCACGGGAAGAGGAGCAAGTCAAGGGCTGCAGAAGAACGGTTAGGACACCCGCAACAAAGAGTATTGAGTCCTGATAAAGCTCTCTTATTAATAGTGTCATGCCTTTCGAGTACAAATAGGCGTCGTTATCACTCGCACCTTCTTTCCCATCATTCTTGGCTGAGTTATAAGTCGTTCCTCATAATTCCCGCAGCAGTGAGCTCTTTCCCTTCCTCTCCCGTTGCTGGAGCTAAAGAGGAGTTGGAAATAGCGTAACGGGCACGGGCTGCAGCTTCACTTTGTTACCTCCCGAGCCACTCCTTTCTGCCCTTTCATTTCCCGTCCCGAACCCATACCACTCCGTCCCTTTTGATTGGGGTTAAAGGTGCGAGTGAAACGACGCGGTTCAGAAGAGTCTACCGGGACTCTGTTCATCTCTCTCCAGTCAGTCGTGAATGGCATTACTTAAATAGAGCAGCCGTCTTAATGGCTTATTAGTTTCTTCAGGAATGAACTTGAACCATGAGTCAACTATCTGCTTCCAACGTCTAACATTCCATCTTCCGGAAGTTCATGGGTTTCGAATGGGCATGGAAAGATAAGATTATAATATGTACTGGTGGGGGCCAGTTCATCCGAGTTCAAACCTTCAAATGAAACTAGAAGTCTTCGTTCGGCACAACACTTAGTTGCAGTCCGAACCTTAGCTCTGGTAGAGTCAGTAGCAGCTTTTAATGGTGAGTTGTGAGATTTTGAGTACGCGTTCGGCACGGGATCCAACCTTTCATATGCTGTTCATTCCAGAAGTGATAGGTTGTTGTTTTCTTTTGAGTTCGGGAAGGAGAAAGACCATTCAGCTTTAGTGAAAGGCTCAAACTCATGATCCCATCTGGTTAGGTAAGGTCCGCTTCCATCATCGACTGGAAAAGCAAGAACCGGACTAAACAATAAACTTCTATAGTTTCAGCAGCCCTATTACTTCCGAGTGAGGGTTATAAAAGTAGCTCGACCGGGCGGGAACTAGACCAACTGGAAAGGAACGAAGTAGCTCTAATGCAAATGCAAAGGAAAGGCACGAAGACAGAACTCGAGCTACAGGAAAATCATACTTCTTTGCCTCCGAGTGAATGGTGTACGCTTGATCAGCACTAATTTCATATTTATCAGTTGGTGCCCGTGTTATCCTTATCCCCTGTAGAGAGATTGAGTGAAAGGCTCTGCACCCGGACTTTATTTGCAAGAACCGGACTCCTTCAGCACGCACTTACATATTGTTAAGCTGCAGCCCTTCTCTTCTTTTTCTTTTGATTGAACGTTTGTGACCTTCTTATTGATTGAACGCTGGTGCCCCGTTCTTTCTTTTTCTTTCTTTTTAGCGGGTGACCTGTAGAGAGTGCAGTGCGACTTGCATGTGTTAAGCATCACGTATCTGCTTTTGTTTTCTCTTCTATTGAGCTCCCGGACTTGACTACTTAAGAGCTAGCGGCGGCTCTCCAGGCTAAGCCAATAAGATCGAATAAGACTCTCAGAGAAGGAGATGAAAGCAAGAGTGCTTGAAGAGAAAGCTACCCAAGCGGAGCATCCACTTATGATAAAGATGTTCCCTACAGCTAGGAAGAAAGAGATAGACAATGCAGAGAAGGACTAGACCAATAGATAGGCCCGAAGTCGGCCGCTGTATATAGCCAATCGTTCTTGCGGGAAAGATCTTGAGCTCTTTCTTTTGCTCTTGATTTAGACCCTCTTCCCTTTTGACTTCTTTTTTTTTTTTATTTTTAAAGGTATGATGGCAAAGTGGAAGGGGGATAGGTATTCCGCCCTTAGTTAGTTTATATTGAGATAGGCTGTTATGGTGTCGAAGAACCTTCTGGGGCTTGGGAGTCAAATTCGTCCGTCCAGGTAGTATATGAATTCCTCCGCGTCCGTTGTTATGATGCGCTTCCTTGCTCTTTCGTCATCATAGTGTCCGATCCCCTTTGTATCTTGTATCTTCCACTTCATTCCGCTTTGGCTTGGTTGTATTTGGCAATGGGTATCTGTATGAACTTTTTGTCTTGCATTGCGACGGCCCTCTGCGCTCTTCTTTCTATGCACCCCCAGAAAGCGGCTATGACTCTTTCCTCGCGGAGTTCATCAATATTTGTGGAGCCTAAAATAAATATAAATTCAGCCGCATGAATCTTTCTCTGAGGGGTCCTCTTGTTCGGAGCTTTCTTGGTAATTGGTTTGCGATCATGATGATCGGTACGTTCTTTAACTCCTTCCGTACTTCGTGTCAATCCTAGTTTCTTGCCCTTCGAGTACTTTTAGGAGTGTGTTTGCATAAGCAGTCCCCGTTTCTATTGCCGATGTGATAACTCCATACTCTTCTGGCTCGTGGAATTCATCGAAGACCAAAAGATCATAGGCTCCGGTGAAGTAATTTCGTCTGGAGCTTGCGAAGTAGATGCGCATCACCTTTGCCAGGAAGCCGATAATGAGTGTCTTTTGTGTGCTGAGTGGCCCATATATGAATAGCTGCTTGGTCTTGATTGGCCTTTGATGTATTACTTGGCATACGTTTCCTTGATTTTTTCTATTGAATACTCTTCCGGCCAGTTGTTTTTCAAAAAGTATTCTACGTCCCCGAGAGTCCTCTTTTTTTCTTTCCGTAGGTCTTCGAATACATTTCTAATGTTGTTATACCCGCGCATTAGTCTATCTTTGAGGCTGTCTTGCTCGTAGACTTCATACCAGTCATTGCACTTATATAGGCCGTGGGTAGTGTATTTATGCGGCTTCGGACGGGAGCAGCTATCTCCATTATTTGGTCAAGGGAATACTCCCCCCAAACCACAGGATTCTTGTCTTCCTTGGTAACATAGGAGCAGAGTCTCCCCCATCCTCTGTGGAATTTAACATCGCATTGAGCTCCCCGGCAATGCCCTTCTTATGATTTTAGCTGCGCTGGAGGCATTGTCACTCTTGACTGCGACGTGATTGAAAATGGAATCCTCCTTCCTCCTTTGCTACGACGACCGACCTACACTTAAAGGCTTCTGTTAGTCTATGAACGATGTCTTGCTGGGCTTTTTTCTGCGTGACTGAGCGTAATAGACAGGAAGATTATTGTTGTGCTCTTTAACAGAATTCTTTCAGTAATTTGCTGTTGCTTCGTGTTCTTATTGATTCCATTGTTATTTTCTTACCATTCCCATTGGATTTGCTTCTTTTTTCAACGTCATCGGCTAATTAATTGCCTTTTTAAGGGAAAATTCCGCTTTTTCTTTTTGCCTGCTGTAAAGTGAGGGGGGAGCTCCGTGGTGTTCTTTCTTACTGCCACGTACGATCTTTATTACTGAATTGTGGATTAATCTTCCTCAATAAGGAAGGCAAAATCATAATTGTAGAATAAGGAACGGTACCCCCTTGAGTGAGTCCCCCTCGGGGGGAGCTACTTATATCATAGGTAGACAAACAAGAACTATTTACATAAGCACTATAGTACACCTCCTAAACTTTAAATAGAAAGTCCAGCATTAACAAAAGATTAAAAGTGACCCCAGAACAAATTCCTTTTTTTATGCAAATGGGATATTACAGGAACAAAAAGAAAGGTCCCATGGAACGAAGCATGAAAGAGAGAAGATAAAAAAAACACAAGGTATTCATAAAATATCCTACGCTCTTCCCAGGCGAGTTACTAAAGTCAGTCCCTTTCAAGCCAGTGCAGTTAGAAAGCGAAGGTTCAAAAACGTATAATGAATAAGCTCCTGCCAGTGAATCTGTTTCAAATGCAACTTCAGTATATCCTGCTACTTATTATATGGAGTGGGAGAGAATCAAGTCAAAAGAAAAGGACAGCATCAGCAGTTGAGTAAGAGTAAGCCCTGCCTTCTGCCGCCTGAAATTTTGAGAAGGCTTAAGAAAACAGCTAGGTCAGAGACAAGGAGGCCAGAACTTTCTTTAATTGAAAGAGAGAGACTACCACGAGTGGATTCTTTTCTTGACTCGCCACTCAAAAAAGTAGAAATAATAGAAAGATTCTTTCTTCACAAGGGAGAGAAGGCCCGTCAGGGCTTCTTCGACGAAGGATTTGTTCAAGAATAGCTTCTTTCGGCCAATAGCAGACAATGTCGAGTAGCTAGCTCATAGCGTCCGATTCTCTATATCTATCCCATCCCTTTCTTGCTTTCACATTGAGCTCTAACGAACTCTGGGAATCGATCCCTTACTTTTTCGTTAATACGTGTGTTTTGAGGCATTTGTCTTTTTTGACTCCAACGGCAAAGTGAAAGCAGCCGGAAGTCCATGGAAAGTAAAATAAAACGAAGCGGCAGAGTGGATGCCCTTTCGATTGTTATTGGCTTATTCTTTAGCATCCGATTGTGGGCATCAATCCCAGCCATCTTAAGTCCCTGCTTTGGCTCTTTCTCTAAGACCGTGGTTAAGAAGTTCCGTCGCCTTACTCAGATATTATATTAGATGTAGATGCGGCGTAACGACTCTTTTTGCTTCCTTCTGGAGGCCTTTCTTAGGAGTGAACTTCCTTGTCTTAAAAAGGCTGCCTCTCTTAAAGCTAAAGCATCAAAAGACGAGTTCCAGTAGTCTCAGTCCCAAACCCCATTTGATAGAGTTTCATCCAACGCAGCCCCTTCTTTTTAAAGCAAATCGTCCGCTCGGGCCTTGATGCATCGAATCGCCCGGTATTAACCAGCTGCTACAAATCCCACTATGAAATACTCGCTAGCACTGGCCATATTAATCACTCCTACAGAAAGATAACTTAACTTGCAGGAAGTCAAAATGAGACTAGAAAGAGATTACCCACTGTATGTAAGGGCGCCAAGTAAACGGTTAATAGCATAATAAGTTTTCCCTAAGAGGGATAGGGTGGCTAAGAGTAATAACTTTCCTTTAATAACGTGCTAACGGCTAAGGCCCATCAGTCTTACCCCAGGAAACTTGAATATAAATCTTTCCTACCAATTTACCTTTAAGAAAACTCTCCTTAATCTATAACTTTTTTTTTAATACCTTAAGTTCCAAGCTAGCCTTAAGAGAATGCCTTCTTTTGGCCGGGAGCAGTCCTAGTTAAAGTGTATAGTCTCCCAGTGCTCGTAACATAGGGTAATATCAAGATTTACATCAGTTAGGTATAGGGGGCAGTGTAACCAGAACCTTAAAGTGAGTTCAAGCCAGTTCAAAAAAAGATCATTTGAGAAAGCAAGGGATGAGCGCGCTAGCGCGAAAGCCGTTTCGCGGTAGGCGAGAGAAGTAGGGCAGCCCTTTGATTGCTTCACGCGCATCCGTTTGGTTACCTTTTCGACCTCTAAAGAGACTCGAAACTCACGTTTTTATTTAGCAAAATCGGCCGGACGATTCAATCATAACCAAAAAGAGATATCCTAAAAGTCAAAGAAAGGCCTTTTTTTTCGAGACAAAAAAAAGAGGCTTACGTATCTGCTTCCCTTATCAGAACGCTTTGACCCTTTGCCATAGTTACAGAGATCCCAGATTCGCGGGAATCAATATAAAGAATTTCTTTGTAGACAGAAAGGAAAGATTATGACTCTTTCCGATAGATAACCAAAGAGCGGACAGGAGCAAGCCAGAGACCTATTCCATATGAGCTAGCTAGCCAATGAGATGCCGGAGCTTAACCCGATGTCCCTATGTGCCAGCCGTTACCTTCCTTTCAGATAGGTCCTTACCCGCGTACTATACTTATTGAATTCCAGTTTCGGCCTATCTTTTTGCATTTAAAAGGGGGACCTATCGTGACCCCCGTCGCGATTTAGAAAAGAAAAAAGGGGCCATGAAGAACGTTTTCTTTTCTATAAACCGAGATGAGAGATAAGCGGGATGAGCTAAGCTAAACAGATGCGAGAGTTCACGGATGACCGATCGATACAGTACGAGAGATTCCCGGGGAAGTCTTTCAAAAAAAGGAATGAGCGCTCTGCCCTAGCGAAGACAGACGGGAGAAATTCACCAAACTCGGGACATATTCCAGATGACAGCTCGACCGATTAAAGCGATCGATGAGCTAACAAAGGATCCTGCCTCTAGCTTTTGGCTTTCTTAGTTGGATGAATAGCTTGCTTGGTCCGATTGTTCATCTTGCTGGTCCCCGCTGCCCTTACCTACTCAAATCCCGAAACGAAAAGAGTCGTTACCCTTCCCTATTCGTCCGGGTCCCTGTGAAAGATTCAGTCGATGGGAAAGAATCCATGTTCAAGTCTTATTACCGAGTGCGAGTTCGATGCGCTTCGTGGGGATGGTTCCATAGGTAGAGTCAAAAGGGTATGCTAAACCAAAGGCAGAGTCCAGCGGGGTCGTCCCAAGTCTATCTTTCCGAGCTCGTACTTCTATCACTGCTTAAACAAAGAAAACAGCAGGTGTAACTGCCTCCCTAAGACCTTGAGGAATTGCTTTTATTAGCTGACTCCCGAGTGCGTACTTATCGAACTTATAATGGATTGGTGGTCCGTACAGGCCTGGAAATCAATCGTAGCCCAAAACCAAAAAGCAAACAATAGTGATAGCGATAGCTAGATACTATCGGAGCGATAACTATAGAGAGAGGCTAGGGTTAGGGCCGAGTGAGAACGCCTACTATAATATTACCCTGTTCGAGTGATAACGAGAGATTTGAGTTACATACTTGTGTAGAGAGGTATCGAGGGGTTTGGTAAGTGAGAAGTGAATCAGGGACTTCCCGAGTGTGAGTATCCCAACCAGAAGCGAGGCAGGTTTTTTCGACTATGGCGCTCTTTCGAGGGGAAGGGTGGTGAGCGGGGAGAAGGAAAGGTTGGCTTTGATTCCAGATGTTGACGTAATAGAAGGAAAAGTCCCTTGCTTAAGCCACAGGGCTAGATCGGGCTCAACTCAAATACCAGATATCAAGATCCAAGGCATACCTGACTCCCGAAGGGAAGGAAAAAGAATGCCCTCTCCAACTACAAATGGGACTTTTAAGGGGTGAAAGCCCAGTTTTCCATACTTTTATTTCCGGCAAATTTTCCATGGTTCTTTTTGGCTCTTCATGAAAGATTGTTGGTAAGTCTACCATAAGACTGACAAGACAGTCCCAGGCGCACCTGAGGATAACTCCCCAACTTGGTTGGCGTGCCTGCTTTTTATCCACCTTACTCTAATGTCATCAGTATTAATTGCTTGCCCCGCTCCCGTTTTCTAAGCTCTCGAAATCATTCCGAAGTCTCGGGTTTCATTTCCACTTGGGTCAAGGATAAGCATCTGAGACTCTGACTTAAGCGCCAGGTCTGGCCTAGTCTACTTGAAAGAAAGGTTGTAGGAACTCTCACTCTTGTCCCAGTTCTTCTATTCCTACTCTGTATCCTTCTTTATATTAACTCCCAAGCGAGATGAATGACTGGTTTGCTATGAGACCCATCGACCTTGGGAGTAAGAAGCCTTTTCTCTGGGTTATGGAAAAACCTCGTTTTACCCTGTCTCGAATGCTTTTCGGTTCCACCCTATCCACACCACGCCCTTCTTCCTCCCGCTAGAGCTTGCCTAGCAGTCCTCCGCCGACGGAAAAACCACCCGTTTAGGCTCGTTTGTTTAGCAGAACAAATAAGACGTCTTTTCAACCGGGGCGACTGGTAAGGGTAGATCTTTCGTAGTTTCGTAGGTAACTTACTTAAGGAGGGCACGCAATTATACTGGTAATAATCTGCTGCGTTGATGACAATGGCTGCTGTGTATTAGTATTTTGGTACACAGTTAGTCGGTACGGAGTAGTGGCTGCCAAAAAAAAGGACCCCCGTATAGGATTGATAGATTTTCCGACTGGAAATTGTTTGAATGCTCTTTCTTTTGGTTTTAATCTTCGGCTCTCATCTAATTACATAGATGAGCATGGTACGTAATATCAGAGCGCAACATCTGCTCTTTCTCTTTCAAAGTGGTCTTTTTGCGAAGAGGCAATCCGCTTAGCTTAAGCTTTCGCTTTCGAAGAGAATTAAGTGTCTAAGTGTCTTAGTACACAACTTACCCTAGGATGCATGAGAGCTAGATATACTGACTATGCTCGAAAGAAGGCAAAGAAAGATCTTTTGAGAAGTGATGTCCGCTTTCAGGGTACTTATACCCAGGGTTTCCACCTGATGATTTAACTGATTTAATTGTCTAAGACTTAGAATGCCAATGCCAACAAAAATACCTATAGAAAGGGAAAGGGACTGGTCCATCTTCATTCATGCAACTACGGTGTAATTCCGCTTCTGGCTCTCAAAATGAAGAAAGATTTGTCGGAAAGTGCCGGTTGGTTTAACCAAGAAAGGCATGGGAGTCTTTTGGGCACTGCTTGAGCTAAGTCAAGCTTGGGTCGAGTGTTGTAAAGACTGGTTACCTATAAAGATTTATCACTTGATATATATCTGTCTTCATACAATCAAAGAGAAGACTTTCATTAACAAGCCCGATCAAAAAGTCCCCTACCATTATGATCCCCTTGAGGGTATAATAACAGGCTCTGCCTAGTGTTCACTCTTACCATAAAAATGTCTGCATGCACAGCAGCACCAACTATAAGAAAACATGGTATTGTGTATCCCTCCACTTCATTACAGGTCTACCGAAGGTGGGATATTTTGGCACGGTTGTCATTGACAGATTTTAAAAGTATGCGTCCCTAAAGTATGTATCCGCAGAAGAAAGAGCGCAGCTATTCTTTAAAGATGTGGTGAAATACTCGGGGATGCCACAAGAGAGAGTGAGTGACTGATCCTGGGAAGAAGTAAGATTACCAGCAGACTCAACAATCTCCGTGGGTTCTTAGACCAACAACCGGACTCCCAGGATCGACAACTAACTCTGGGAGTAGGGGATAGGGGAACACATTTCTCTTCCATCGATAAACAGTTATCCTTTCTTTGACTTAGCCGTCCCCTTTAGTAAGGAATTTATTCAAGAGAAGGCGCTTAAGCGATACAAAAGAGGTAAGCCTTTCTCTTTCTCTTCCTCGAGAATCAATCTCTATGAAGAAAAGAGAAAAGAAAAGATTCTTTCTATGACCTCTAAGAATATTGAAAAACTATTCTATGTCGCAAAATCAGCTGCAGAGAGACTTCAATACAAGACTCTTTGGTAAGGCCATCCTGAACAACAAAGAACATCTTCTCGAAGATGTTCTTTATTGCCCCAAGGTCTTCTAAAACCTTGTGCCAAGGAGGTGTCTTAATCCTAAAAATAGAGGAAAAGAGACTATTAAGTCTTACTTACCAAGGGGTCCACCCTTTTTGCTATTATTATGATGGTCCCCCGGTGCGCTCATTCCCTATTTCGAAGTAGCGAACACGAAAGCTAAAGCAGAGCGGTTCCAATACCAAGACGACTGATTTTGATTTCTTACATGTGGAAAGAAGGTAATAGCTAGCCTCTCCTATTAGGCGCTGTGTAAGAGCTCTATGCTCTCCTATTGAATAGCTGTCAGTGCAGCTTGATTGACTATTTTCAAGTTTGAACGAATGGCGTATTCAAGTTTGAACCAATCGGAAGAGAAGTAGGAGTAGAGGGGGGAAGATAGAAGAGCCAGCTGAAGCTCAGGGTAAGCATTTCTTTTATCGCGGTTGAACGAAAGGATAAGATATGAATCGGGTCAATCTATAATAATAGAATTTCCCAGAATAGGGAATTAAATGATTTAGATTAATAGGAAGTAAGAGGGAAGAAGAGAGAATCTTTATGTATTCGCTGTTTTTTAAATTCACCTCCGGAAAACCGGAAATAAGGAAAGTAGAAGAAGGACGATTGCCTGTATGGACACGAGTCATCCAGAAACCTAATAATAAGGATCCACGTACCATTGCTCTTGAAAAAGAGAAAGTGTATTCTCAGCTAAAGTCCAAAAAGCACAAAGACAGTGTTTTGGAAAAGGCCCATCAAATACTAACCCATAGTATTAGGAATTGGGTAGCTGGGCTGTTATACATTACTTTGGACCATGGGAAGCTCCTATCGCAAATAGAAAGCAACTCCCATTCCACCTTCCTAAAGAAAGGGGTGAAAGGCCTTATCTAAAAAGATCGCCCGAAAAAAAGAAGGGATTGGGTGATGCATGCCTTGTCGCGGAAGTTCGCAACATGCAATATCGAATCAAATTTCGGCTAGTAGACGCTATCGTATATTCCTATGCAAGAGATTTACGTTTTGTATTAATATTAACCTTGCTTATAGGATTCTCACTATGGTGGGGCTTGGCACCGGAGAATTGTTCGTAAAGCCAATAGCTTTAACATCTCCGGACATAGGACTACTTATAAAGACCGCTAAATCTTGCTTTATTGACAAAATCTGCGGGGTTGTACCAAGTCCGTGTGAATGTGGGGAGCATCTTAACAAAGAGCTTCAAAATCTGCTTGGTACACAACAGGACAACTTTGACCCAATAGGCATAGAAAGCAAGAATAATAAAGTGAAAGCATTAGCCATCTATGTAGGAATGCTAGTCTTAGCTCTAACAGAATCCGTTTCACAAAACGGAATTTCTTTCGATAATGTTTAGATTTAAAATCTTTGTTATATTACAATTTTTCTAATTGAACAAAAGCGAGTCCCTGTGTAGGCAGCTTCGTAAAAGACAGGTCTTCTAGGGAAAGCGGACCGCTTCCTCCCGTTAGGTGTAGACCGATACAGTTGATTCAGCAATTGAGAGTCTTAAAGCTAAATAGAACCTTCCTTCCCCTAGGTGCTAACGTTGAGTTCTATAGGAGACCCTCAAAGTAATCAGCTTTTTGGAAAAAGAAAAGCCAGTTTGAAATAAAGGGAAAGGGGGTGACTCTTTCTTTAAATTAGGATAAAGGAAATCCACGGTTTCGTAGGACCAGTCAACCTCGTAGCAAGGAAGGCTGATGCCCTTGATCCTAGGCTAGGGAAAAAAGAGGTAAGCGAAAGAAGAACAACCAAGCTTAAGGAATGGGGTAGTTAGTACTCGGTGCACCCGGGAACTGTGGCATGCCATGCCAAACAGCGACGAACAAACTACCTTATTTACTAGCGAAGCTAGCTATATAAGACCTTTTAGCTTTAGACACATGGACTCTGAAAGAGGCACCCATAGAATAAAATAATAAATATGGGACGAGCGATATACGATTGCACTTTTTTCGCCAAAAACTACCGTCAGAACAACAATTACAACAATCAATACTATAGTCCCTCTCCCTCTCCCTAACTTTAAAGCGAGCGTCCCCAATAAAGAGACTTCTCCCAACCGCAATTAACTAGTATTGCGTGCCTGCAAAAGGAGATAAATAGCCCCTTTGGCGTAGACTAACTGTATATAATATAAGATAAGTACCTCTGCTACGCAGAGGCATATAAATAGCCTTTGGGGCTATTTACGACTAATCCGAAACTATGAAAAACTACGAAAGATCTACCAACTATTCTTTCAGTCGGCCCTCGTACCTCTCCCGTTGGTCGAGCCTATCTTGTATACCCTCGGATGGGGATATATATGTAATTAGTGCCGTACTGGAATATGTTGTTAGTGCCGTACTTCTTGGAACTCTATCTATCTAATTTCATTCACTTTCACCCTGTAGCTCCGGAATGAGCTCTCCATCTCCAGAACTAGGAAGTTCAAGTTCAGGGAAAGATAAAGAGATTAGAAGAGGTGCGATTGGCTGAGTGTGAAGTCGCTGAATCGTACGTATTTTATATTAGTAGTCCCCTCAAATTCCTCAAAGGAAAGCATGAAAGCATAAAAGCAACCGGAAAGAAAAGAAAGGCACTTTGATTCCTTACTATATATTTCTCGACCGGAGGGTCTCACATAGACTCTATAGTGAGCTCAGCAGCTGGGAATGAAAATAAGTCAGAGTGAGGGACTTAACACAGAGATATCAGACGAGGCACATGCCCTAGATGATAAACAAGAGCTCTATGGCAAGAAACAAATATAACCTGGTGCCCTATTTGTAAGAGTGTAATTTATAGGGAGCTCCATGGATTTGATATTGAACCCTCCCGAGTGCCTGTAGGGCTTTAGTTGCTTTGCTGCTTTCCTTGGTCTTGCTTCATAAGTCGTTTACCCTTAGTTAGCTCCAGGCGCCTGTTATGTCTTTTCTTTTGTTAGCTGTCCAGGGCCGAATGTTAGCTCTCCTGGGCTGAAGTGTATTTTATCTTTTCCCGTCTAACTCACTCGTCCCTTGGCTTATGTTTCTTTTATCTTGGCTTCCATTATATTAGATATCTATCTATCAACTCTTTCACTCTGACTTACGTACTTTCTTAGTCAAAGAAAACGAATTCAAGTTATATATAAGATAGTTGGAACCTCAAAGCCAGGAGAAAACTAAGGCTCAGACCTATTTATAAATTCTTTAGCCTCGGGGCTCAAGATCAGGGGTTAAGGTTCTTTTCACCTCACAGTCGTTATCACTCTTTCCCGAGCAAGAGTCGTTCATGTCCATATTAAAAACTACGAGTAGAAAGATCTGCAGCAAATTATAGTATTACGAACTTAATATATATACGGGGTGTACCTGAATGTACGTTCTCTTTCCTAATGGTCGAGCCCTCCGGCCCTATTCCTAGTAATGAGAAGACTGTGTTCTTTAATTCAAGTTGCCTAAAATAAATATAAATAAATTATAGCAACTTATATTTATTTTAGGTGGTGAAGGAGATAAATAGCCCCAAAGGCCCTACTTACTATAATTAAGTTCTAATCCGCCTGTATATAATATAAGTACCTCTGCTACAACTTACTAGATTTTTGGGGCCTAATATAAAAGTAAATTATAGCCTTTGGGGCTATTTACGACTAAGGAGATAAATAGCCCCAAAGGCGTAGACTAATCCGCCTTACTATAATATAAGTACCTCTGCTACGCAGAGCAGATAAATAGCCAAAGGGGCTATTTACGAAAGGAGATAAATAGCCCCAAAGGCGTAGACTAACTGTATATAATATAAGATAAGTACCTCTGCTACAACTTACTATATTTTTGGGGCAGAGAAATAGCCAAAGGGGCTATTTACGACTAAAGGAGATAAATAGCCCCAAAGGCGTAGACTAATCCGCCTTACTATAATATAAGTTCCTCTGCTATGCAGAGTAGATAAATAGCCTTTGGGGCTATTTACGAAAGGAGATAAATAGCCCCTTTGGCGTAGACTAACTGTATATAATATAAGATAAGTACCTCTGCTACGCAGAGGCATATAAATAGCCAAAGGGGCTATTTACGACTAATCCGAATTTACCTAAAATAAATAGAAAGGAGATATTTACCTAAAATAAATAGAAAGAAATTATAGCTCTGTTGGTGAAGGAGATAAATAGCCCCAAAGGCCCTACTTACTATAATTAAGTTCTAATCCGCCTGTATATAATATAAGTACCTCTGCTATGCAGAGCAGATAAATAGCCTTTGGGGCTATTTACGACTAATCCGAACCGCAATTTACTATATTTGTAGGGCCGAGCAACGCCGGTCGGGCCCGCGAAGCCGGTCTCCGGAGCCTGAGATCTTTCATGAAAGAAGAAAGGTAAGTAACTCAAGTACGGGAAAAGATCCGTAGATCAAAAGCCCAGGAGAAAGAAGGTCTGAGTGTGAAAAATCCTTTTATAAGCCAAGGAGCACTCCCGCCGGATTCACAGTGACTCTTTTTGGCAATTTAGCCATGGACTCTACTTCCCGGATCTCGGTCTTGTCGAATGTATTATGGTAGGGTTTTTTACCATGGACTCCACTTCCCCAAATAAGTCTCAAAGAATTTGGTTTTGGAGCATGGACTTTCGTTCCCCTCGACGATAATAGAAAAGATAAGATTAACAGTACGAAACCCGGCTTTTTAACCGTCGACGTAGCTATCGCTACTACTACTACCTCGGCCCTTCCATCTTAGACGGCCAGGGGCATTATACTACATGAAAGGCAACGCATATAAGATCAAAGACGGTTGGTAGTTAAATAACTAACTCGTTTAGTGAACTGGTGGGTTGGTGTATAGATGATATAGGGCTTGGCTTCTCCCTGATCAGGTGCAAGGTGAGTTACATAGAATGCGCATCCGGATCGGACTTATGGAATGCACTTGAACTACTCTGGTAAACGAATCTTCGAAAAAGGGAATTCTCCAGAGCAAGACTATTAGTCCGTATCGGAGTCTTTTCCGGGTATTGGAGTTTCAACCTGAGAAGCTTTTTTTCTTTATACGCTTATCTTCAAAAGAAAGTATGAAAAAATGAGTAAAGTAAGTTGACCATCCATCCGGGAGCTCAGTTCGCCAATTCACTCATATACCTTTGCGGGAAGGGTAAGTAAAGTCAATACCATTTGACTAATTGACGAAACCATTTGATTAATTAAAATTATTTGAGTTTGAAAAAGTGACCCGGAGCAGCGGAGTCCTAGATTCCCGAACGAGAGAGTAGAGTGAATAGCTATAGGCCATCGGTTCCATTCACGACTCTTGCATAGAATGAGAAAATGACGCGCGAGAGCTTATGCGAGGGACGAGTGCAACGACGTGGAGACCCAAAGGGGAGATAGTATCCAAAGATAGGCTCGACCAATAGGTGCGAATGTAATGACGCGTGAATGGAGACACGTCGCTATCGCAGCAACAAGTCTAACATGGCCTAAAATATAGTAAATTGTATAAATTGCTACGCGAGGAGATAAATAGCCCCTTTGGGGCTATTTACGACTAATCCGATCGCCAAATATATAGTACGGATTAGAACTTATATTGCGGAATTTATATTTATTTTAGGGGAACTTATATTATATACAGGCACGACAATTGTATATATTTTAGGAACTACTACTTTTGCGGGCACGCAACTATACTGGTAATAATCTGCTGCGGAATTTATATTTATTTTAGGGAATTTACTATATTTTTGGGCAGCATATGAAAGGTATTTGATAGTCCCAGTTGCGGAACTTGAGCTAGTAGACAAACGACTTTCGTTAGCAAGCGTTTCATCGAGTAGGGCATCCACGAAAAAAAGGTCTCAAACCATTGATCTATCTTTCCGCTCGTTGGTCCACCCTGCATCCTTCCTTTTTTCTTGCTTGAATGAGTTCACTAGGCATATATGAATGAAATCGAATACCCTTCCTTCCGTAGAAGAAAGAATAGGCTTCGTTATAGACCTATCCTTCGTTGAAAGAAAGTCTGGATTCAAAAATCCATCCGATCCCCCTCCTTGTTTAGAAGCTGTCTTGGGCGAGGAAATAGAACCAAAAAAGGAAGTCTCGGGTAGAGTAGAGTCACGAGATATATATAGATCGCCTCTAGGTCCAAGAGAAAGAGATTAGTCTCATCCCCCAAAAGGAATAAGAATGACATTCGCTATCAACATCAACACGTCGTTATCACTCGTACCTAGCGGTCGACACCTTGACTCAATTCCTTCTTGGGGACCACAACATTGAGTGTATAACGCATTTGACGCCCCCGAGAATGGTCTTAGGGCAACCGTAGAGAGAGAAGCCCTTATTCAATGCTTCATTCATCGGAGACCACGCAGAGCAGGTGTAGCCCTCGTAGCAACCAAACCATACTACTTGAGTCATTAGTTGAGGGCCGAGGTAACGACGGGGGTCACCCACCAACGATCATTTCTATGCTTGGTTCAAAGACGCAAGCGCCTTGGCGAGGGGAAAGAGCCTGAGCCTGTGCATAACTAAGAAAGAGACCCACAGTCTCGTAGCGACCGTGAAGCTCGTAGCAAGAATCAAGGAGCCATTGCGGATGAGGGAGGTTGAGCAAATACCATACATAATAGTACTCGGAGCCCAGAGACCAAGACTCAATTCAGAAAAGCTCGAACTTACTAATCCGGACAAGACATCCCAGAGGGGGTCTGACTAGTGAGCCGGTATGTACTTTTTGTCCAAAGAAAAGACTAGCTGGTCCGGAAGGTAAAGGGAAAGAAAGGTACGAGCGATAGCGACGTGGAAAGGACAAGGGCCATACAGTTAATTAGATCTTTCGTAGTTTTGAATAGCGTCGGCCCTAATATATCGGGAATTTATTATAGTATGGCGGCCCCACTATATCGTGAATTTATTATAGTATGGCGGCCCCACTATATCATGGCTACAATTGCGTAGCAGAGGAGATAAATAGCCCCAAAGGCTATTGTAGACTAATCCGATCGACCCAATATATAGTAAGGGTAGCAATTTATACTCCTCTGCGTAGCAGAGGAGTTAAATTGCATAGCAATTTACGCCCCATATTAGGTTAGGGCCGCACTTACTATAATATAAGTTCTAATCCCCCTTACTATATATTGGCTATATTTTTGGGCACGACCTGCTAAGCGACGTGAAGAACTCGTTGATTCGGAATCGAATCCGTTAAGCAAGTGTTCCATAGATGCCGCTGCAATTGAATGAGTCGCAGTAATTGATTCAAGAAGCCGCAATTTACTATATTAATGGCACTCGAACTCTTCTTTCATAATAGAAGGAAGCTCAGGGCTAGGATGAATTAGCTAACGAATGCCCCGCTTTCATAAACTCTTAGTGCTCTTGCCGACTCTGAACGAATAGTTAGCGGTGAAGAAGAAAAGAAGTTGTTTTTGCTTCTTTTCTTCTTGAAAGTTAGCTCAAGCTCACGTCGGTTTCCACGTCGCCCCGTCGTTACCTCGGGCCTCGCTTTTCTTATTCAATCGGGATTGATGAGAATGAATATCTATCTCTTTCTTTTTTGTATTATCTTTTTCTTATATGTATTGTTTTCAATTGTCGGAATCAAAACATGCTGTCTAATAAAGAACTTCTTTTTCTTGTTCCGATGCAGAAACTAGTAGGAAATTACATTGATAGCCTCTACTCGTGTCCTAGCTCGTCTGAGAGCTAGATGAGCCTCAATTGCTTGTCTTTGACCTTCTCTTCTGCTTGACTCAAGTTAGCTTCCGCTTTCTCAAGAGCTTGCTGAGCTTCTTGCGGATCAATGTTCTCTGCATCATTTCCAAAAAAGGTGATATCATTATAACCTATGTACGCGAAACCCCCCCATCAAAGCCACCGTTAACCATTGGTCAGTGTGGCGTATTCTCAAAAGACCTATATCTACAGCTGTGGCAATAGGGGTTGGTAATAATCCAATTTAGCCACTACACTATTAGTAGAAAACCAATTCTTTCTTTCACTTCTGAATCCCATTGCGGGGTCAGTACACATTGATTTAATTTCTTCAATTTGCTCTCCCCTTCTAAGTTCATAGCTTTCGCGGTAGCTTCATCGATCTTACCAGAAAAGGCCTGCTCGGGAAGACTGTCTAATACAAGGATAGCAATAATGTCCTGCAGTTCTTTGTAACGTTGTAAAGTTTGCTTGACTTTGATCGCAGTTTCTACATGTTCCTCGCCAACGATCCGAGGTTGGAGCATAGTTGACGTTGAATCTAAAGGATCCACTGCAGGATAACTTTGGCAGCTCATCCTCTTGATAGTACGGTAGTTGCATCTAAATGTTCAAATGTCGTGGTAGGAGCAGGGCCCTGTATATATATTTGGCAAATCGTCCGCGGGTACATAAAGGGCTTAGATCGAAGTGTTAGATCTGGTAGAAGTCATTCTTTCTTGCAAAGAACCCATTTCTGTACTAAGGGTAGGAACCCACTGCAGAAGGCATTCTCCCCAATAAGGAAGGGTACGACTGACTTCTGATCCTGCTTGGACGAAACGAAAGATATTGTCGATGAATAGAAGTACGTCTTGTTCATTAACATCCCGGAAATATTCCGCCATGGTTAGGGCAGTCAAACCAACTCTCATACGAGCTCCCGGCGGAATTTACTATATTCTTAGGGCCATTTGACAAAAAACTAGAGTTGATTCTGCAAGATTTTTTTAATTAATGACTCCTTCCATGTAAAGTTCCTTCACGAGTACGTTCGCCTACTCCGAAAAATACGGATACGCCAATTTATTTAGATTTTTAGGGAGCTTTGGCAATGTTGTTGATCAATTCCATGATGAGTACTGTCTTACCCACTCCAGCTCCCCAGTCCCTCGCCCTTTATGCGCCTTTATACGCTTAAAATCTAAATCAAGTTCAGTCTCAACGAGTAAAAAAAAGGAGTAATTAGACCTTGATTCGGGAGACAGGAAAGTGAAGGCCCAAGGAGATTTATTATAGCCCAACATATATAAATTCGGGTTCGACCATAGGGAGAGAGGAGAAGGCAATTTATTATAGTATGGCTGATAGTCTACAATTTCCTTTGGGTACATTTACTATATTTTTAGGGGAGATTCGGATTAGTCGTAAATAGCCTTTGGGGCTATTTATCTCCTCTGCATAATTTACTATATTTTGGGGAACTTATATTATAGTAAGGCGGCCCTTACTATATATTTGGCGTTCGGATTAGTCGTAAATAGCCCCTTTGGGGCTATTTATCTCCTCTGCTACGCATAGGAGTGAAATTGCATAATTTACTATATTTTTGGGGAGATTCGGATTAGTCGTAAATAGCCCCAAAGGCTATTTCTCTCCCCAATATCTAGTAAGGGGTAGCAGAGGTACTTATATTATATACAGGCGGATTAGAACTTAATTATAGTAAGTAGGGCCTTTGGGGCTATTTATCTCCTCTGCCCTAATATAGTAGTCAATTGAGAACTTATATAGTATGGCGGATTAGTCGTAAATAGCCCCAAAGGGGCTATTTCTCTCCCCAATATATAGTAAGGGCCTAATATAGTAGTCAATTGAGGAGATTTGGATTAGTCTACAATAGCCTTTGGGGCTATTTATCTCCTCTGCTACATAAAAGTGAGTTGAGGGGATGGAATATGAGTTCATTGAGGTACGAGCAGAAGCGGCGTCTCGACTTACAGGAGTGGACAATAAACATATATAATTTGCCCCGGGTACTTAAGATGGTTATGAAATGAATTCGACCAGCGGGAATTTACTATATTTTTGGGGAGACATTCTCTTATCCTTTTGAGATTGTTCGCTACTGGGACTAACAGGAAGGATGAAACACTACTGCCTTAATGCCATATTTGTTTTAACTCTTTAACCGTCTTCGCAAGATCTTAGCTGCATATAGCCCCGAACCGGCAAAGTGTAATAAGGCGTATGAGTATTATCAACATCTCTTATCCCAATAGGAACTTATATTATAGTTTAGTCCTGGTTCCATCATCGACTGGATTTGCAAGAACAGCCCATCCAAGAAAGCAATCTCCTTATCGGCTCTAAAGGCACGGGAAAATACCAAACAACATAGGATAAAGGGTTTGCCAGAGGGAATTTATATAGTATGGGGGGAATCACACTCCATACTCCAGGTCCGCTCAAACGATATCTCAGGGTACTTACGAGGGATAAGGAGAGAGGATAGAGCACACGTCAGTTCCTTCGTCCCTTTCATTCCAGAAAGAGTTGAATCAGTTCCAGTAGCGTTAAGAGTCTCTTCTGTTTCCTACGCTTTTTTGAGGGCCGGTGCTGCTTTTATAGTGGAATCTGTTCCAGTTGCAGCTGTAGTTGCCCTTTCTCCGATGAGCGTGACGAATCATTCACTACTCGGTCGCCGGGTTTCTAACCGAAGCAAAGATATCCACGGAGGCGTCTTATTCAGATAAGAACGACCACGAACCAGGTACTGGAGGCCAGGAGAAGGAAGGCAGGAATGCCCGTTCTAATTCACCCGATCCCTTCCTTCCAGTCGTGAACTGTAGTCATTTCATACGGTATGCCTGGCTTAGTCGGCCTAGCACCTTAAGATGTTCATCCTCTTCTCCGGTGATCAAGGTCATCATCCGTCACTATCATACCTTCAGGCTTCTAATACCAATACGGGTTCGGACGAAAGGAAGATGGGGGGTTCGGACGTAATGAACATGGGAGGTTGTCGATAGGATAGGTATTTGACGGAGCATAGGTAGTTGACGGAGGTTATAGGTATTGGACCAGATCGTACAGTTCCTATAGACAGACAGAGACCCATAGAAAGGAGATAGGGCTAAACAACGGAAATACCCAGCCCAGATAAGGAGATAGGGCTAAACGGAAATACCCATGAGATAGGGCTAAACGGAGCGAGAAGGGATGGTAGAACCGGCTAAACGGAGCGGATGAGATGGTAGAACCGGCTAAACGGAAATACCCATGAGATAGGGCTGGGCTAAACGGAGCGGATGAGATGGGAAATTAACCGGGTGAATAAGTGATTGTCTGATAATGAGCAAGCGGTCTCGGTCTGTCTCAAGCGGGTCATGATTGTCTGATAATGAGCAAAGGACGTCTTTCGGCTAAACAGGATCTTCTATATGAGCAAGGACTGCTAGATCCATTGAACTCATATTAGATACTGTCATTTGATACTATTCGTCAACTTCATTAGATTATATTCGTCAACTAAGTATCGTAACGTAAGTAAATTGATCGAATGTCAACTAAAACTAAGTATCGTAACGTAAGTAAATTGATCCCGGGAATGTCTACTAAGTCTCGTAAGCGGGAATGTCAACTAAGTAGCGAAATTGATCGAATGTCAACTAAGACTAAGTATCAGTGATCCCAGTCCCGCTTGTTCAATCAGTAAGTAAATTGATCCCGGTCCTGATAACCAGAGTCAAATGATCACTTCTTTCCTCTGGTCAAGTCAATTCGTCAGACTCACAATCCTCGGAGAACTGAACTTAATCATCAACCAAATCACTGTTCGCGACCCAGGCCAGCATTCGATCATCAATCCATTCACCCTTCAACCCAATGAATAGATCTCGTGTACGACTTAGATGTATCTTATCGAAAAAGCGATTTATGGGATGAGATCGATGAGATTGATATTCAATTAGAACGAGAACGGAACGTATTGATTTGACCCCATAAGCCTAGAACTGACCCCACGTAGAACTGACCCCAGCGTAGAACGACCCCTAGAACGACCCAGCGGAACCACCAACCAAGCAAGAACCCGTATTTCTTCCTCCTCCACCCGCAAACCCGTATTTCTTCCTCTTCCACCTTCTTCCAGAGTCTATTTCTTCCTCTTCCAGCAACTCCAGAGCAACTAGAAAGAGATTCTTTAACCAGTTCAGATGGTCTCGCAACTCGGAGATTTGATCTTTTCGAACTCTGTCTCTAACTCACGTTAGGCTCGGGAAACGTAACTCACGTTAGGCTAGGCTCGGAATCCTCGGCTCGGGAAGATAAGATGTATGCGAACGAGATATCCAGCAACAATTGAATATAGGAACTCCCGGAAAAGGATTGAATATAGGAACTCCCGACCTCTTAATCTCAGATGTGTCCGGAACGGGTGACTCTTCGATGAATCTCGGACAGAAGGTATCGAAATCTCACTGTCTACAGAAGTACTCGAAATCTCACTGTCTCTTTTCGTTCCTCTCCCGCGAGCTCTCTTTCTGATTAGCTTCTTTGTCGTAGTCGGCCCCTCTGATTAGCTTCTTTGTCGGCGTAGCACAGCCTGCTATGGTTCAATCCGGCGTAGCACCTCTTGATGTTGAGTGATAGGCCTACGCGAGAACAGAACCAGAACAGAACGAGACAGAACACGACCACTACAGAATGAGAGTACGAGACAGAACACGACTACCGGACTACTACGAAAGAGAGTTAAAGATGGTACGTATACGGCTGCTCTTTCTTTCTGTCGCTATGGCTCTCTGGTTCACTTCTGGTCTTTCTCTCTGGTTCGCTTCCTCTTTCCATTCCCCCCTCTTTGTTGTTAGCGGGCTCTTACCATGCTCTTCGGATATCCATTCAATTCACTCTAACCAGTGTAAGGAATGGACTCGACCGGAGAGGGACTCGAGCCGGAAATCCCGTGCTGTGCAATCTAACCGCGTAGCACCTTTCATATGCAGCTGAAGTGAAGGCTAGGCATCTCTTGTGAGAGGATAGTAGCCGACCATAGGGATAGGAAAGAGTAGCTCGTTAGGAGAGTCTCGCTAGTCTAGTGAGGTTCGGCAGAGTAGCTCGACGAAGTCGGTACAGAATCTGACTGTAAAGAATACGCTCGAGTAAGGACCGAGAGTCTCGCGTTAGCGTGAGTGTGCGTCCCTACTATTTGATTTGGACTGTAGGAAGTGTGGGCCATGTCCGATAGCTACTGAATCGATAGACGAAGCGAACTCCCGAATAGAGAGAGACTAAGGAAATGGGCGCCCGGCTAAGTCACCCGAAGCGAAAAATATATAGTAAGCTTATCAAGCGAATAGTCTTATCAAGTCTGATCCTCGGGCACATAGTATAGTGGTGCGAGCGCAGCGACGGGCTTTCCGAAAGCATTAACGAGTGGCCACTCTCGCTCGCTTTGAGTTTTGCTCTATCAATAGTAGTCGGTAGTAGGCCTAGGGGCGTCTTCACCTTGCCCTCCCGAGCCGAGTGAGATAGTCCTCCGGTCGGCTGGTCGTTCGGAGCCGATTAGCTTCACCGTACGAGCCCGAGAAAGTAGGGCGGAGCGGGTGGCACGGGTCTTTCTGTGAAAAGAAGGGGTGCGGGGCCGCCATATAGTAAGTTGTCCGATTCCGCTCTATCAGTACAGTACAGAATGAAAGCGAACTGCTCTAGCAGAACTGGTGCCTGGAGGTATCCGACCCCGGCAGCTAAGCTACTCGATCGATCTCTCGGAACAATTGTCGTCCAATAACAGTATAGAGAGTTTAACCACCGGACCTCTACGCCTAGGACACCTTAATCTCGAACCAGAAGAAAGGCATGAGACATGGGCTAGTGATTGTGAGGCCCCAACCGCTTCGGATTCTCCAACAATAAATAGTCTATGGAAGGGGCTATGCACAGCACAGGTTCGGAACGGACTATGACTATAGGGATGAAAGGCAATAGTTTCCACCCACCTGCTCCGATGCCCACTCCTTCCCCACCGCATATGGAAAAGGATCGGCTCTTGCTAGTATAGAAAGAGTAGAAAGAGGAATGTACAAGGCCCGCTACTTTCTTTAGAGTAGTTCCTACGGGCCTACGGGTGCGATTTCTTTACCTTCTTTCCGGGTGCGATTTCTTTACCTTCCTACGGGTGCGATCCGAAGAGAAGATAGTACGTATACGGCTGCTCTTTCTCTTTATCTTTCTTGTCTCGCACTCGTAATAGTAGTCGTAGTCGTCTTCTGTCTCGCTTATAGTTCTTTCTTATCGTTCGGGCTCGACTCAATTGAAATGTATTCGACATGAGTTGCGTCGGGAGGCCTTCCTCGCTATTAGGTGTCTCTGCACGAGTTAGACAGTCCGTCCTGGCCTCGGCTTTATACGCTTCCGGTTCGGTCTTTCCGCTTCACACAATAGTCAGTCGTAGGTTCGGTCTTTCCGCTTCCGGTTCGGTTCCTCTCCCGTTGCCCCGCGAGCCCAAGCCTCTCAGTCTAGTCTCGGCCTGGGGTTGATAAAGCATTTGCGAGTGCTTAAGTGGGCGAGTGAGCCCTCTACGTCGCTGCTTTCTCTCCCGACCTCTTCTGTTCTCGTTCATTCTTTCGTTCATTCACCCCCCTTCTCTTGATTCTTCTTTTCGTGGATATGCAGCCTTTATCCCGATACCTTACCCGGGCCCTACCCACCATACACCATACACGGGTCACCCGTTACGGAACCGGTCGACTCCACCGATGAGGGAGTGGGGAAGTGAGGATTGGTACGTCCCCCGCTTCCAGATTAGACCGGACCTTGTGCTTTCCATTAAGTGTTGGATAGTCTAAGAATTCGCGTGGGGGACAGTCCGAAGAGTACCAGAGACTCCCACTGCTCAACCTCTGAGACCGGAAGCATAGGCTTGCACGGCTCGGCTCCCACAACGGATGATCGGATCAGGCGGTGAGCGACAGAATACCGTTATGCATGTCCGTAAGACGTAAGATCCAAGTGTCCTTCGGAGCGCGTCGTTACCGTCGCTACCGCTATGGGCTGCAGAACTGTAGTCATTCGACTCCGGTATGCCTTGCTTAGTCGGCGTAGCACCTTAAGATGTTGAAGATGCTCTTCATCCCGTATTCTTCCCTCTCGCTCGACAGTTCGCATTGTACAATAAGGTAGGCTCTATAGTAGAAGTTCTTTCAGCCGGGCCAAGGACCTCTGGCAGGCCTATCTTTCAAGGTCCTTACGAGCTTCCATCTACTATGGAACCCTCTGCTTTCCCGAGCGATCCGATGAGGTAGAGCGTAGAGCCACTACGAAGCCGGGAGTGACGTGACGAAGGTCGGACTCGGGAACAGGCACGCTATATGAGGTCCGATCGCACCAGAAGAAAGATAAAGAAAGCATTCCAAGACAAGAATAGACGATATAGGAAAGATGAATATACTTTATACGAAGAGATAGCGATACGAGAGTTTTCGAGACTCTGATCTTTCTTTCTAGTATAATACACAGGATTCTCTCTTTCCCTCTCTTTCATAGTGGTCGGAGGAATATTTAGTTGTTCCTCACGCGAGACAGACTATATAAAGAGACTTATCTGGTCGGAGTCAAGCTAACCGAAGCTTAGTTGCTCGACCGACAGGTGAAGAAGCGAGCTAAGGAAAGGGGTGCGGGCAGGGGAAGAAAAAGAGGACCGAAAGATGCCACGGAAAGACTCGATAGAATCAAGATGGGCTGTCAGTAGAGGAGGTAGGATGGGCGTGAGATCGTACGTATGGATCTGTACGGGAGTCGGCGGCTCCCCTGCCCTAATCTGGGATCCTTGGGGAAGAGGATTTGGCCGAATAGCTTGATGCACCCCCCTATGGCAAAGCAACCCTTTCTCCGGTTCAAGTCACGTAGCTATGTACAGAACAGAGGTCAGATAGTTAGGGCTTCCAGAACAGAGGCCAGATAGGTAGGGCTTCGACGCACCATCGGTCTATAGGAGGCTAGCTCTCGCGAGTCAGGCTGTCGATCCTGGCTGACATGGACCGACCCAGGCCCCGGTCACGACCCCAGTGGAAGACATAGAAAGAATCCCACCTAGCCCCTCTTAGACTTTCTGGAGCGGAATTTATATTTATTTACGACTAATCAGGGGTAGCAGAGGAACTTATATTATATACAGGCGGATTAGAACTTATATTATGAATGCAGGTAGGGTGGATTAGTCTACTTACGGCTTAGTCGTAAATAGCCCCTTTGGCTAAGGAGATAAATAGCCCCAAGAAGATAAATAGCCCCAAAGGCGTAGACTAACTGTATATAATATAAGATAAGTACCTCTGCTATGCAGAGCATATAAATAGCCTTTGGGGCTATTTACGACTAAGTAGAATAAACCACCTTACTATAATATAAATACCTCTGCTATGCAGAGAAGAGAAATAGCCTTTGGGTCTATTTTCGACTCAAAGAGGCGTAGCAGAGGTACTTATCTTATATTATATACAGTTAGAACTTAACTTAATATTATAGGGGGCCAAAGGGGCTATTTATCTTCTCGGGGCTATTTATCTCCTTTCCTTCTAATAGGCGATACGACTATTGAAGTTGAAGTCCTATCGAGATGCGCTTTTCGAAAAGAGAATCATTGAAGAGTCTAACTCGAACAAGCGCCATGAGGCACTCAAATTGCTTCCGAGGAAAGATTTATATAATAAGAAAATAAAGGTAGATACTAAGTTAAAAAAGGATAATTGAAGGTAGAAAATGGAACCAAACAGCTGTCTCTTATTAGGCATTGCATACCGCTCCGAACTCCCGGACTCAGACACCTAACGGATTCGTACGGGACGGGACAAGAAAAGGTAGCTTAAGTAAGGGCAGCGGGTAAGGAATTGACAGCAAAGGACCTCTAACCAACGTGAATGGCAACAACTACCGAACCAAATCTTTCCTCACGAGTCACACCGGCTCTCCTACGCTGTCCTTGGCCTTCCGAGAGATGTTGACTGAGTGAGAAGTAGCCATTCACGACTGCTGCTGTTTGCTTTCATTCTGTCCTTCCCGAGTCTTACGCAGCTGTTCTTGCTTGGGAATTAGAGTTAACAGAGGGAAAAAGAAAGGTACGGGACGTATATAATGTTGAAGCTGGTACCCGTTCTTCAGCTTCCCGTTAAGCCGCTGCCCTATAAGCTCTTGTCAATCTTTCTATGGGAGGCTACCCCGGGACCCCGAATAGTTCTGGTTAAGGTGAAGGGACGACTGATAAGGACGTGGTTCCTATGAGTTCATTAACAGAGTTCGAGGCCTACCGAACCGGCTTCGCAAGATCTTCTAGGAAAGAGCGGAAGAGTTGAGTTAATTATAAGAGGTGCAGGTTTTCGAACGCTAGTGCATCTCAGTGTCCCTGCATGGAGAGGTTTATGGCTATCCACGCCAAACAATGGTTACCACTAGATCCAAAGTAAATTATAGCCTTTGGGGCTATTTACGACTAAAACTTATATAGAATTTATCTTTCTTTGAGGGCTTACAGTAAATTCGGCCCTAAAGAAACTATAATAAATTTTATAACTTATATTATAGTAAGTGCGGAATTTAGCCTAAAATAAATATAAGTTTTTAGGGAATTTACTATATTTTTGGGCTTAATTTATCTCCTTTACTATATTTTTGGGCTTAGTCGTAAATAGCCCCAAAGGCTATTTATCTGCCCAATATATATACAGGGGTAGCAGAGGAACTTATATTATATACAGGCGGATTAGAACTTATATTATGAATGCAGGGCCTTTGGGGCTATTTATCTCCTTTGGGAACTTATATTATATACAGGCGGAATTTCTATTTATTTTAGGCCAATTCGGATTAGTCGTAAATAGCCCCAAAGGCTATTTATCTCCTTTGGGGCTATTTACGACTAATCAGGGGTAGCAGAGTTATATTATATACAGGCGGATTATAACTTATATTATGAATGCAGGGCCAAAGGGGCTATTTATCTCCTTTGAACTTATATTATATACAGGCGGAATTTACTTGATTTTAGGGGCCCTAATATAGTTAAATTGCGGAAATACACCAACAGAGCTATAATTTCCGGGCCGATCGCCAAATATATAGTAAGGGCCGCCTTACTATAATATAAGTTCCTCTGCTACGCAGAGGAGATAAATAGCCCCAAAGGGGCTATTGTAGACTAATCCGCCATAATATTAAGTTCTAATCCCCCTGTATATATATTGGCTTATATTTTTGGGCCTAATATAAAAGTAAGTTTCCTGCATCGCGACGTGAAACGACGAAAGCCGAGAAGAAAGAAGAGGTACGAGGAGCGAGCGATAGCGACGCCTAAAATAAATATAAATTCCGCCTTCAAACTATAATTTAATAAAAGATTGAGTTGAGCACCTTTCCCTAGTAATAGGGAATTGTACTACTATCAAACGTAGGAAAGGGAGGCAATGCTTGTTGAACTCTGACTGGAAGCTCCCTACCGGACCTAAACCTGAGCCAGCATCATCTCCATCAACCTACCTTGGCATATGAATCCTCTCTGGTAGCCTATGACCAAGGTTCGTGCCAGTCCCTTTGATAAGGGATGAAAGGAGGGACGAGCAGAGCGACGTGGAGTACCGCTGAAAACATAACTTACTGGAGCGCAGTTCCTTCTTGCTCAAGGGTATACGTGCTAGAACGTTCCCCTTCAATAACTAGATTCGGAGGCCAGCTTCAGTCCTTAGCCAGGCACCCACTCGATAAGGGATCTCAACTGACAAGCCTCATATTCCTGGATGAGAATCAAAACCTCAAACGCCCTGGTTAGGCAGTTATGAAGACCTTGCTGCCGAGCTATACTGAACTTGAGTTGAAGAAGAGGACCGCTTACGAGCGCAGGAAGGAATAAGGAGAGGGGGAGGCCTAATAGTAGCTCGCCTCATTCATCTTCCCCTCGTGCCTCACACCACATATCGTTAAGCAGCCGGTACGGAGGAGGGGTCGCCCGAGAAGTGACTACTGCGCTTACCAGATCGGGATCAGATTCAACAAAGGGGCAGGAAGGGATAGTTGGCGTGTAGAAGTCCACTTAAACCTTTCACATAAAGTAAAGACTCTCGCTCCCCTTCTTACAACCACCTGCTTGCTCGTGTACCTATGCTTCCGCCTCGCCTAAGTGAGTGCAAAAATAGGCTCAGACACAATGATCACTATTCCACCGTCGGTTGCTGATGACTTTGGTAAATTGAGTCTACCTGGCGCATCCGGAGGTCTCATTCTCGGGTGAGAACTCCAAGACAGACTGAGCCTCCAGCTGTCAGGAGCGCATTCACTCTTTTGCTCTCATCGGATCGGGAAGGGGGCTACGCTAGCATGATCTTTCCTTCTCCCTACCGTTCAAGCCGCGTCATTCCGCTCTTATTATGTTATGTCACTCGCCCCGTCTAACAACTTTATAATTTTTTGGGCGGACCTTGATTTGAGCCCGTCGTTACCTCGGACCTTGACCCGTCGTTTCCTCTTGATTTGACTAGGAAAACATGCCATGCCTCTCACGAGTACCTATAACCATTGAAGTAGATCAGCGCACAACCCAAGGCTTTAGCCAGACAACTCCTCCATTGTCCCATCCATCGGCGGATAATGACGATCTGGGAGCAGAAATAGGTGCAATCCATATCTATCGAAAGATGATATCAAATCTCTATCTATATCTATCGCGAGAGGAGATGCGAATGGAGCGTCAAGGGAGCCTCTGTCTGCATGTGGACCTCTCAGACTCCCATCTCCGAAGAAGACCAGTACCCGCACTACCAACCGCTCTGCTCTTTGATAGGGACTGGTAGAACTGAAACTAAAAAGAGAGATTCGCCCAACTGTTCTACCGGACCATCGGAGTAGCTAATCGAATACTTTACGGTCCCAAGTCAAGCAACCAACCCTCTTGTACGCTACTTATGGAAAAGGAGGTCAGAACTCTCGGATGCGGACAAAGACCCTAGAAGACCCGCACTAGAAGTTCTTGATTCATACGTACAGACCCCAAGTTCTGCTCTAGCTCTTACTGTCCTATTTCTCTACCGTAGGATGAGAATCTCAGTCCCTCTTTCTGGGTCATGCCCGGTCGATCGGTCTCTCTCCCTACCGGTCGGTTTCTTCCCCTTGTCTGGCGATCTGAACTGGATTGATTACAACTCTATATGGTAGCTAGGCGAATCTAAAGCAAGAATGCCAGTGAGGGTCAACCATCTCAGCTAAAGAATCTTGGTATAGGTCCGCAGGCTCATAACCATAAGTGGAAGCGGGATTGGTCTGAAAAGAAAGAGTCCCACTTGTTCCCACTTGCACGTAGCTAATTGAAGTCCAGGCTTAGAAAGAAGGTTTGAAGAGCCTATACTCCATCCCACTTTCCTATCCGGTACTGTGACCGATTTCCGGCCATCGACTGTGACCGATTCACTCTCATCTCTTGAGTCTTCCTACCTCTCTGAAGTTCAACTATCGAAGTAAGGCTCTGAAAGAGGAACTGACGAACGAGCTATGCGACGTGGCCCGTGACGCAGTCCTTTTTCCACGCATGACTCATAGTACAGGTCGGCGGGCACTCGTCCGTCCCCCCGAACAGAAGAGGCCCAATATTATTATAGGTGCCGACTTTCTCTTTCATCTACAGCTTCAGAGCCTCTGGCTTCTTTCCGCGCCGATGCAAGTGGCTGCGCTTTATCCCTGGAGAGACTTTTCCCATCCCCTCCCCAACCAGAGTTAGAGAGTCACGTCGCACAGCTACTGCCCAAGCTCTTAGAGAGCCAGGCCCAGCCCGCTATTCCAAAACCTCTTATTGATAAACTTCTGACTGAAATTCCTGGTCGATAGTCAAGTCAGTTTTATTCTTTACTACGACATCCACTTATTGAACTCGACTTCATAATGATCTAACTCTACTTGACTTTCTAATGAGCAATTTCACGAGACTGATTCAGGTTGTCCTCTTCTATGTGGTCTGTGACTGATACCTGTCCAATAACTGATAGCGCTGTCCGGGCACTCTTCTTCTTACTATATTGATTAGATAGGTCCGTCATTTACAAGTATGAGTCGCTCATGTATAGAGCCCCACTTGAAATCTATCAACTCTTTCCACTCAACGGGTTCAACTAGAGGTACTTTGACGCTCCCTCTCTCTCTTCTATGGGCCTTCCATTAGATTGGTCTTCGTTTGGCCCAATATATATACAGGGCTAAACTTCTCTCTTCTAACGGTCTTGTAGTCACGGATCCATCCTAATAAAGAGCACCTGGTCGCCTGACGTCTCTCTCTACTGAGGAGCCCATATGGAGCTATTCCCTGAAGCTACAGATTGCTCTGCTGCCTAAGGGGGCACTTCTCTCTTTGAAACTTCCCCTATCGTACCCCCATCTAACTGAAGACTATAAATCAATCGCCTTTAACGAGACCGCGTCATTACATTCGCAGCAGATTATTACCAGTATAATTGCGTGCCTGCAAAAGTAGTAGTTCCTAAAATATAGTAAATTGGTCGCCCTTACTATAATTTATTTATATATTTTAGGGCCGAATTTACTTTTATAGCTGGCATATAAGTCTTAGTCGTAAATAGCCCCAAAGGCTATAATTGACTTTTATATTAGGCCCCAAAAATCTAGTAAAGGAGATAAATAGCCCCAAAGGCCCTACTTACTATAATTAAGTTCTAATCCGCCTGTATATAATATAAGTACCTCTGCTATAACTTACTATATTTTTGGGCCTAATATAAAAGTAAATTGTCGAAAATAGACCCAAAGGCTATTTCTCTTCTCTGCATAGCAGAGGTCTTTATATTATAGTAAGGCGGTTTATTCTACTTAGTCGTAAATAGCCCCAAAGGCTATTTATATGCTCTGCATAGCAGAGGTACTTATCTTATATTATATACAGTTAGTCTACTTAGTCGTAAATAGCCCCTTTGGCTATTTATATGCCTCTGCGTAGCCGAGGTACTTATCTTATATTATATACAGGCTGATTAGAACTTATATTATATACAGGTAGGGCCAAAGGGGCTATTTATCTTCTTGGGGCTATTTATCTTCTTGGGGCTATTTATCTCCTTTGGGGCTATTGTAGACTAATCAGGGGTAGCAGAGTTATATTATATACAGGCGGATTAGAACTTATATTATGAATGCAGGGCCTTTGGGGCTATTTATCTCTTTTTACTATATTTTTGGCTTATTTAAATTCGGAATTTAATTTCTTTTAGGTAAATTCGGATTAGTCGTAAATAGCCCCTTTGGCTATTTCTCTACCCAATATATATACAGGGGGTAGCAGAGGTACTTATATTATATACAGGCGGATTAGAACTTATATTATGAATGCAGGGCCTTTGGGGCTATTTATCTCCTTTGGGAATTTATTATAGCTAGAGGATTAGTCGTAAATAGCCCCAAAGGCTATTTATCTGCCTCTGCGTAGCAGAGGTACTTATCTTATAGTAAGGCGGATTAGTCTACGCCTTTTGGGCTATTTATCTCCTTTACAGTAAATTCGGCCCTAATATAGTTAAATTGCGGTCGGCCCGGGCCGATCGCCAAATATATAGTAAGGGCCGCCTGTATATAATATAAGTTCCCCAAAAATATAGTAAATTATGCAATTTCTCTATTCAAAACTACGAAAGATCTACTTACTGTTTTGGCCCTCTCCTTTCAGTCGAGCCTATCGGGATACCCTTATAATAACTTCTATTATATACTAATAATAAGATTCCGAAAGTGTCAACATGACAGTATGTGCTCGATCGTATGCGAGAGTGAAGTGATCGACCGGGCTTTCTTTTATTTGTTGTTATTTTCTCTCTTATTTTCATGTGATGGTGGATTTGGATCTCCCTGTTAGTGTATCCTTCCGTACGATCTCCTGAGCTAGCTATACTCATCTCCTTAGTAGCTGAAGATGGGACAAGAGCCAGAACCCTAACCTGACTTGAATATGTATATACTATAATTAATGATACAATCCATCACATGAGATCTTTCTCGTTTTTCGTTTAATATGAATATACTTATAACTATATTA
>NW_027432439.1:0-37879 GCF_044706935.1 Curcuma longa
TATAAGTTCCTCTGCTACCCCTTACTATAATATTGGGCAGATAAATAGCCTTTGGGGCTATTTATCTCCTTTACTATATTTCTCCAACGATTAGCGGCAGCCCTTACTATAATTTATTTCTATTTATTTTAGGGCACGAATGTCATGCACATCGGAGGCGGAATTTCTATTTATTTTAGGGCACGAATGTCATGCACATCGGAGGCGGATTCGACAAGAGGACCACATAGATCTGGTCTACAGAGCCCATGCCAGGTGCCTGAGCCCCCTCCCGATCGCCACGCAAATATCCCATCTGCCTAGTCTTCCTCAGCCGATGAGTCTTACCGGGGAGCATTCCAAAGCGAGGTAGGATTCCAAAGCGAGTGCTTCTTCACGTCGCTACCGCTCGCTCCTTCATTCATCTAAAGATATAGCGGGATTCGAACCCACGCACTCTACTTCAAATCAAGACATGGTTGTGATCGATCTTGCTCTCTCTATCCCTGTGAGGCCACCACTGATCTTCTTTATTTATAATCAATAAATAGCAAATGACATGGGCAGCAGCGCATCTTCTCTGGGCTCTCATTCTCTCGACTTCGCGACAGCCGTCCTTTTCTTTATGAATCTTCTTCGGTAGGGGATTCGACAACTGAACTCTACTCTCGATTTCGCTATTTCACGATTCCTATCGAATACTTCGATCACACTCTTCTCTTCTTTCTATAGGATATGAGTCGTATAGCGCAGCACATGAATATCTTAAAAGAGCCCCACTTTGCTTCTCTTTTGCGGTAGTCAGGCGTCAAGTTCGCTCCTTTGATGCTATGTTTGAGCTGAGCTCGGTTCGCTCCGGCATATAAGTTTAGCCGCCCTAAAATAAATATAAATTCAGCACTTACTATAATGTACGTTTTTCATAGCCATGAACGACTTGTTGGAGGAAAGCATCCACTTAAGAGCCTGGAAGCCCACCTCTATCTAGTCCTTCCCCCGGGCATCTAACCTCTGGGCCCTAATATAATAATAAGTCGCATAGGGTGCCCCGGGTGCTTCCTTCGCGATCGTTCACTGGATTCTTTACATCACTTGTCCTCAGCTACCGCATTCCGCTTCGCTTCATTTGTTGCTTCTTCTCTATTCCAGGCTTCGATCGGACCTCTTATGCACGCGTAAGGGCCCTAGTCTGAAAACTGCTTCGCACCCTTCCCTCCTAACCACTCCTCTTCCCCCTTATCCCATTAGTTCTTCCCATGTGGTTCTCAGGACCGGAAGCTCCATACAGGCGGAGGCTGAATAAGGAAAGTAGCCCGAGTCAGAACTAGATAGAACTTGAGGATCCCGCACCAGTTCTTCAAATCCGGAAGGAGAATCAGAGCCGGCCAAAGAACCCAGCGAGCTGAAGTAGAACGGAAGCGAGCCAACCAATGAATTTAGAAGTGGAGCAGCGAGTTCCATTGCGATAGCAGCGAGTGGAATGAACGAGCCGACCTTAGATTTAGGAGAAAGTAGGAAGGGATAGGAACGGAGTGGAGCTGAGCCAGCACTTGGGCAAAATCAGTATAGGAGAGAAAGTCCGATATAAGCTTATTTCGACTTCGCAAGAAAAGGGGAAGCATTATCTGGAGGATCTCACTCACTGGAAGCATGAAAGTGGAAGCTTCAAACAAAGAGGTTGGGATAAGAAGCGAAGTCGAGAGGTGATGCTCCGCGACATAAGAAGGGAGGACTCATAAGCAAGCCCTCTAAGGCTCGTTCATTCCACTCGCTCGGTAGCTTGGCCTGACCGAGCTATGAGCAGATCTGGTCAGAGATGGCCGGGAGAAGTTTGATCGAGTTGTTTGGGCTTGCTCCTTCCACTAGTGCTTTCTTTATGATGTTTATGATGGTCTTCCTAAGTGGTTGCTTGCGTCTGGCTTCGGTGCCCTGTCCTTGCCTTTCCCTCGCTCATAGTCACTATCGTTCGCTCCTTCTTATCCCCTTTCCTCTCCCCATTTGTCTTCGGTCGAGCCAGAGAGAACTGAACTTCGATGGGGGATGCCGTCCTCAATGGTCTGCTCTCTGCCGCACTTCGGAACGGTAGTTGAATGAAGGAGCAGCACCAGCCAATTGTAGCGTAGCAACGAGCCAGCGAGGCGGAACGAAGTGAAAGGAGCCGCCCAGATCGAATACCAGGTGTCCGGATCGGCGAAACAATTATATCTTATATATTAGAGGTCTCAAGTGATAGGCGAAGGGAGGAAGCCGGTCTCCAGCAGCTTGATGCCTCAGCCGGTCTAGCCTTGGAGATCTACTGTCCACTATGCATCTCCGACAGTCCCCTCATCAGCAACTGTCCACGAGGAGGTAGGCCGAGGCAACTGTCCATCTGCTCCTGTCTCCGCCTCTCTGCAGCTACTGTCCCGTGGGTTGGGAGTGGGAGGAGTGCATCAGCCTGAATCGGGATGAATCGTTCTTGCTTGCGCCTGGATGAGTGGTAAGTCAATTCCGGTCTGATGAGTAGAGCATCAATCCCCACGTAGCGGTAGGGGAAAGAGGTCTTAAGGCAATGAATCAAACTCTTCGTCCTCTACCACATCAGCAGTTGGTTCTTCAGGTCAGCGATAAGGATCAAGTGCTTCTTGGTGACGAGTTCGGAGCGGACAAGTGGAGCTCCGCCAACTGCTATTACTTTTGATTGGCCCACTTCGTGGAGTGAGCCGGCATTTTCCTGAACTACGAGTCATGTTTGTTCTTGGAGGTGCACTCCGATTCATTTCAGTCCTGAACAAATAAGATAGTTTGGCCGGTCCTGAACTACGCTCTCTCTCTGGCGTAGCACCTCTCGACTTCGCGCTATCAGTCTTCTATTGCTCGATGGGACGAGGTCAACTATGAAGCTAGTCTAGTGCGGTAGAAGTAGAGGAACCCTTGTTAGAGGTGGAGAAGCGGGATGCGTGGGTGAACTTTTCTTTGTGATCTCTAGCTTGCTAGCACTGAAAGCCGACTCATTTCATATGAGGGACTGACCGGGCAAAGAGCTTACGAGTAGGGACAGGAGGAATGGGGACAAGGCCTCAGATAGCTGATAGCAGTGAAAGTACTGTACTGAAGAACCATCTGCTCCCGAGTACGAGATGCGTATGAGCGCATGACTATGATACTCGACTTCGCATAGTATAGGCCACTACGATTCCGGTCCTCAACGGAGATTCACGTCCTCACGGGGCTCGCCTCATCAGTCACTCTCCTTAGTGGCAGCAGGCGATAGCTGGTCCTGTGAATTTGAGGACCAAGAATTGAGGTTGAGGAGCGAGTGAGCGCGGAAAGAGAGTACACTGACGGGATCTCGAAAGAGAGGAATGGGAGCAGGTGCCAGGAGCAAGAAGACCACGGAGGCCGCGAACGATCGCTTGCTCTACGAGGGGCTATTAGGCCCGCAATGAGAGGCGCCGCTTGTATACGTGAGAGAGCATATCAGCCTGTTAGCGAATGAGGGATGAGGAGTTTTGGTGCAACCAAAGAGATTCTTTATAAAGAAGCGGGGTAGGGAAGGGATAGGTAGAGTAAAGGTGCCTGCTGCAGCTTCTATTATGTCTGTCTGAGGGCGACGACTACCAGGTTCGATTGAACGGTGGTCTCAGAGTGCCTATCGACCGAACCGGAATGGAGTGATCAAGCGGACATGTCGTCCTTCCCTCATGACAAGCACTGGGATCGAGGGCTACTCACCGGACAAGTGGAGCGGAGGCGGCAGAAACTTAGCGCATTACATTCGTGATTGACCGTGACGAACTGCCGTGGAGGCGGGAGAAAGTCTCAGAGCCGAGAGGTGCTACGCGCTATCGGGAATTCATGGAAGAGACCCATGGGAGACCCGAGAACATTCTTCATGCTGAATGCCTACTGAGTCTGCCATCGAGACCTTTTGCCGGACGAGTCTGCCAGCGACCAGCGAGCTCAGTGCGTCACTGGCTTCCAAGCAAAGGACCCCACTACGGGGTGCCTAGGACGGGGGACTGGGGCCAACTAGTCATATTGCAAAGGGCTTTGGGAAAGAGGAGTGGAGGAAAGTGCTCCCAAGTCCTACTAACTGGGCCCTAAAATGAATATAAATTTCCGCATAACTCAGCCAACGATCGGTCGGATCCTTTGACTATAAGTAGTCTGCGCCGGGCCCGTCTCTCCCGATCTTGATCCCGCCCTGCTTTCCCCTGACTCGAGGGGTCCCGTCCGTTCAGCAGGACCTGCTATCGCCTGCCCGTCTCCACTAGAAGGGAATGCCTCTGCTTAGTGGGAGGGGAGCAGTTATCTATCCTGACTCACCGCTACGTGGAGCTATGCTTACATTCGCTCCTGAGCTCAGGCCATCAGATAGCAGGATCGAATAAGTACTGAAGAACCTTTGCCATCCGCTCCCGAGTACGAGATGGACGGCACTACTCTTCGACTTCGCTTATAAGATATTGAGAAGAGATATAGTTGGCGAGTTCCATAGAATGAAGAAAGGTGCGGAGCGAAGAGCCGACCATTGGCACGAATTGATTGGATTCGATCAGATGAGATCGGGAATCCCTCGAAATACTTGATTGGGCCTGGCACGATAACAGTCATCAAGCATCAAGAGCAAGCATCAGTCGCAAGCAGGCAGTGGGATGGGCAGAATAGGAATCAGACCTGCGGGCAAGCGAAGGGTAGAGGGCGGTTCATCATCTGCAGTGCAGCCAGTGCTGGTTTGAGTAGTAGTGGTCCGCATCTATCTGAGTCCGAAGAGGGATAGAATGAAAGATAAGCTATGCCATTCTTTCCTACGCTAACCTGTGCTCTTGCTTGGAAAGGGAAGTAGCACAGCCTTGATTCGCCTCATCAATCAATCCTTTCTTGATTGCTGGCTCCGCATATTGCTATTTCTGCCTCGCTGGCGTAGCTCCTGAGGGCTCTATAGTATGGCCTTCCTTCCACACCCATTATCAGAACTACTCTCCCACTACTCCTGTCCCGATCTCGACCATTCACTATTAGAGATCGGAACTGCTAATCCTGGACTTCTATGCTATTCGCCCTCATCAATCAATCCTTTCTTGATTCACTCCTTGATCGAATTGTCCTTCTGAGGATGCTCGCCTTCATTGCCCTTACTATTTATATTTCTCGTTTGCTCACTTTCGTCCTTCTTCGGAGCTTCTCTCTGCTCGCTCGTATGAGATGAGTCTTGTGCTCTTATGAGTCCTATTAAGGTAGCTGAGTGGTTCTTTGGTAAGTGGGATAGCATCAAGCCCTATGCGAAGTCGAGTCCTCATAGGAGGAGTCTTTAGTTGGGCTTTGCTTTGCTAAGTCGTCCCATTCATGCCACTTGCGAAGTCGAGTCCTCATAGGAAGAGTCTTTAGTTCTTCACGTCACTATCGCCACTTACTATTAATGGGCCTTTGCTTTTCTTGCTCAATTGCTCAAGTATTTGGATCGAATCTTTATAATAGAGCTGATCTTCATCTTTCTGGATCGAATATAATAGAGCTGATCTCATCCATTGCTTCGTGAGACTGAATTCCAGTTATCGAGAAAGTTCCGCCCAATAGAGCAAGGCCTTGAGTGGACTGAGGTCCCGCCGCGCCGGTCACCGGTTGCCTAAGAAATGGAATGAATGCACGACAGCTTGGGTTGAGAAAAGAGCTCTAGCTATATGCTTAACACATACTCTTTGCCAATCAAGATTGCAAGAGACTCCTAGTGGGCGAGATTGCAAAAGGAAAGAATGGTAGGCGAGATAGCTGAATTGGTCTAAGAATCTTGCTTCAGTAGAAAGTGTGCTAAGTATAAGTGCTTCATGTAGTCTATTGCTAGATGCTTAACACATGCAAGTGCAGAGCCATACTATAATAAATTGGCCAAAAATATAGTAAAGGAAATAAATAGCCCCAAAGGCCCTACTTACTATAATTAAGTTCTAATCCGCCTGTATATAATATAAGTTCCTCTGCTATGCAGAGCAGATAAATAGCCTTTGGGGCTATTTACGACTAAGCCTAAAAAACTTATATTTATTTTAGGCTAAATTCCGCAGAGATAATGTTCACTGTCCGGCCTAGAAAGAAAAGCACAGCCAGCTCATTCTTTACTGAGGCCGTTGACCACTGGTTCCCATTCATTCCAATCTGGTGAAGGCGTGAGTTCTTCCTCCCCTCTCAAGTCACTCACACTCCAGGAAGACATTTCTTTCCTTTAAGATAAAGATAAGAGAGCTCTCCCCTCTCTCCCTAACAGATAGGCATGGAAAGGTCTTCGGTACGAGAGCATGACTACCGGCCTTGTCCCCGTAGCTCGCTTCACTTATCTATTCCCACGGAGCGGATGGTTCAGAAGTCAAGTACTTATTCTATCTGCTATCTGATGGCCTGAGCTCGGGAAAGAGAAAACCACCTCCCGACCAAGATGAGAAAGATGGAGAAGGGCCAACAAGCGAGAGAAAGGAAGTGGACAGAGTTGCTTCGTCTGACCAGCGAGTAGAAAGAAGAGTTGGTTTCAGCGAGTAGATGAGTTCTTTCTTATAGATGAGAAGGTCTGACCAGCGAGAAAGAAGGAAGGAAGCTCGACCGGACCGTTCGTTCATTATGTCGACTCCTAATGGTGGGCTCGCTCATTCCGCTCGCTGGATTCGAATCAGTTGATTCCTTAATTTCCCTACCTTCTAGCCCTCCCTGCCTAAGAATCTATCTTCGGTGCGTAAGGAAGACTAGACAATCGGGGATAGATCGACAAGCGAGAGAGCTCTTTTACGCATGACGCTAGATCTCTGGTCAGATCTCTTTCGACTTCGCATTGGATTAGTTCTTCTTCTATCGACTTCGCAGGATTAGTTCTTCTTCAGTTAGCGCTAGAGGTTCCTGGCATGATGACCGAACCATGCGTCAGAGGTGCCTGGCATGCCTATCTGTCCACGAAGACCTCGATCGAAACCAGCGAGCGGAATGAGCGAGCCCACCATTAGGAGTCCTCGAGGACCTATATCTCTGACCACCGATGGAGATTATCCCTATCACGTTCTCGAAGCGCACGATAGCAGTTCAAGCATAGGAAAGGCACAATAGCTTGCAGTGAATCTTTTACAGCTCTGACCAGTGATAGTTCTCTAAGCGCAGGAAAGGCAGGAAAGTAGTGAATAGGAGAGGCGGGATAGTAGTGAATCTCTGACAGTTCTCTAAGCTCATCTCTGACCGGCCTTTCTCACGCATATGGAGATGGACGGCCCTATAGCAGTGAATCGAAGACAGTTCTCGAAGTTCATCGAATCCCTCGATCGACGACATTCCTTTCTGACCTGCCTTCAGAGCCCTCAACGGGGTAGCAGTGAGTAGCGAAGTCAAGCCGGTCCCAGCTATCCGAAGTGCCCTGATCGCTCTTTTCTCATGGCCGAGACTCCTATTTTCCCATTAGGTGCCATGTTTGTCTTTCTTTCTTTCGACTTCGCTTATAGGTGCCATGGTCTTTTCTTTCGACTTCGCTTCCTCTCAGTACGTACTTTTGACAATCTTAGGCCTGGTGTCCGCTCCACTTGTCGGTTCAATTTCCGTCCTGTCCTTCGCCAACCGCTTCTCTACTACTTCTAAGGTGGGCTCGCGAATGGGCCGGTGGATCGAAAGCTCCTTGATGAACTCAACAGTGGTCCGAACTCAACAGTGGTCCCCTCCCATGAGAATTATAACCCACGGCTATTCGTTGCTGCATTCGTTCTTGCTTTCATGGATAGATGAGTGCAAGCAGCTATGGTTCTAACTTATAATTCTCACTTAGAAGAAAAGGTCTTCGGCATGAGGTGAGGAAGATGGGATTAGACCACTCCAAGAAAGAAGGTTAGACATTGGACATCTAAAGAAAAGGAAGTGCCCGTCGTCTCCTTTCGTCGGATCGCAGCTCCTTACAATTCACGTATATGTGGATGTCTCATCCTCAATCTCAATTCATATTCTCATTATAAATGAATAGTTGTGCTGTGCTCATGGGAAGAGATCGGGAGAGAGGAGCGAACGCTTGACGGCGGAGACATGCCCGAACGAAACCCGCTAAGCACGGGGACGGTGAGTAGAACTGAAAAGGTGGGAGTGACCCGGCTCGAACGACATCGTAGTCGCGGCCTAAGTAAAGAACGTGACGCAGAGGAGTCTCTCGGTATCGGTGATCACACCAGCCAGCATCTCTCATCTGTCTTCGTCTCTCGGCGCTTTTGGTGCTAGCTCTTCAGTGGACCCCTTGTTTTCTTGGTTTGGAGGAGGCACCCGAGTGGTTCTCGCTTTGCTATCGGTTTGAGTCGGCCGCGTCATTGCTACGTCGCTGTGCGGGCCTAATTCGACAAAGCAAGAGCTCCTTCGCAACTTCCGAAAGCATTCCCTTTCTCGAGATCCTTCTATTGAGTGAGAAAGACTGATGAAGTCGACTACGCAACATGAACTCTTTGCTCGCTACTACCCATCCGGACTTCCGCTTGGGCCAGTAGTAGCTCCCGCTCCTGGAGTTCGCCCGTTATTCCTTCTTAGTCTGAAGCTCGATGCCATGTGGAAAGACAATAAATAAAAAGATCTGGAATGATCGGTTACATTCTTTCTGATCGAATTCGCACACGTTCTATTGTTTAGGTTAGGCACTCTTCCTTATATGTGATTATAAGAGCCTTCCCTCCATGTCGAGTTCGCACCTTTCTGAACGGAACTCTTCCCGCATCTCTAACTTGAGCCTGGTAGACGACTTTCCTCCCGATCTCGACATCACCTCTGATCCCCCAGCTTCTTCAGTCGACTACGCAACATTAATTAATAAGCCAGGGATATGGAGTATTACTATATCTCTCGACTATTAGACCCTTCTCCCGACTGGACTTGCTTAGCCGCCCACTTCCCTCATTCTGTCCCCCAGCTCTCCAACCGATGTCCCGAATTGTCCTCAGCGCCCGTACGAGTGTTGGCTTGACAAAGCCCATTCATCTTCCTTGTAGAGTGGATCCCTCACGATCAAGCTTCAGAAAAGACTACCACAATTGCAAGCACATGGTTCAGTAGTCAAAGCAACTGAGGCATCTACTTGTTAACGGGTTCGGCATTCTGGCACGCTTCATTCTCGCTGGCAGACTCTTCCGGCATTCATCTTGTGAAAGATGGCTTCCATGAATTCCCGACTTACTCAAGCGCTCCTTTATTTCTCGGCTCTGATCTGAGACTTTCGACTTCGCATAGTATAATAAGAAAGACAGAAAGAGGAGACTAGACCAGGACTGATCTGGGGTATAAAGCGGGGGCCATTATCTCATTCTCATTATATGCTCATTGCCTCGGGTTTGATTCTCCCCACCTCTCTGCCTGGGACTGGACTCAGCGGGGTTCGGTATGCCGCCTATGCGCCTATGCTAGCCTATGCAGGAGTTCGATCTCGGGCAGGACAGTTGGCATGGGCCCTTCCAAAACTTTCCCGCCTCAGATCATTAAGATAAGTGAAGCGAGCAAGCGAGCGGGATGAGCGAGCGGACAAGTGGATCATTCGGTTAAGGAAGCATGGGCGAAGAGGGCGACGAAGCGAAGTCGAGATGCGAAAGAGAGAATCTAAATTTAATCTTTCATAGAGCTCTTGCTTTGTCGAATGAGACAAACGGAACGAAGTGGAGTGCGGCAGTAAAGTTCTCCATGGCAAGAAAAGCAAAAGCGAAGTCGAACGAGCGAACGGCAGCTGGGCTCTTTCTCTACTAGTAGAGTGAATTTGACTTCTATACTCTCTATATGAGTTCTTCCTTCTTTCCTTTCGTAGTCGTATGCCTTTCGTAGCAGGTTTCTTGGGATAAAGATTCGTTCGTTCGCTCATTCCTCGCTCGTTCTGAGTCTTCCTTCGCTTTCGAACTGTCGAATAGCCAATAGGTTGAAGAAGGCCTTCCCTCTTTATAAGAGTCGACGATAAATCCTTTAATGACTATCGTTAGCGATTCCTATTACTCTATCTCTCGACTTCGCTTCTCTCTTCATTCAACAAAGATGACTGGAATCGAAATCAAAATCACGAGAACTAATATAGAACGATATCCGTTGCGAGAGGACGGTGAATATTACTGTCCGGGAACCACCAGCCCCTACATCAAAGGGTGGTGGAAAGGTACTCAAGGTGTCTCAAGGAGTCGGGTGGAAAGGCACGTGTCTCAACTCTTTGATAGGAGTCGGATCTCTAGCTCTAGGTATGGGTGGGAGTGAGGACTGAGCCTAGAATTACTTGGAATGGAAGTACGAAGGCCGGTTTCTAGGAGACAAGAAGCATTCATTACGCGAATGATATAGTTGACAGGTGGTTGAAGCGGTGGTAGTTGACTGACAGGTGGTTGAAGCGGTGGCTAGAGCGACTATCGAATCGACTATGCCTTCTTTCGCGAGTATCTGAGAGCAGATGACTCGTTGCTTATTAATTGAGTATCTCTTTTCATCCTGCAAGCATGAATTCTTTGCTGTTACGAGTGAGACTAAAGGAGCTGCTGAGCGCAGCAGAGAATAAGTTCTTTTTTCGCTAATTCTGCTGAATTTAGATTGATTTTAGGCCTTTCTTTCCCCCTCATTAGCTTTACAAGAGCGCCTACTGGGTCTACGATAGCTTACAATTCAAGCCTGTCCCCGGAGGGTGCCTCCCATAGTTTGTTATTCGCCTATGCTTTTTTTATCCGTGAGATGGGGGTGGGGAAGAGTAGATGGTTTACGCGAGCGTGGGACCTGTGACGATAGGAAGTGCGAACGACAGAACTATAACGACTCTGCTCTGAGAGAAGATAGAGAATCGAATTTATAATAGAGCGTTAACGTAGAAGTTCTCTCTCTTTCTCAAAGATCTGATCTAATAAGTCGTGGCACGCATTTTCACTGCTTTGTCCAAGCAAAGGCTTCCTGCTCGCGACATACCTTTAACTTGAAGAGGGGACTTGAAACCTAACTTCCACAGATTCTTCCATCTAAGTAGAACCTCCAGTAGAGTCTTCCCCGGCCAATCGAGAGTCCATCGCAAGCCCCTCCCATAACCTAAGTGCTATTACTCGCCGTATCAAATAAAGTTTATCGGTATGCAGCTTAATTAAATAAAGAACTATCGGATGCGAATGCAGGTAGCAAAGAAGAGAAGGTTCTGAAAGAAGGTGCGAACGACAGCAGGGTAGATTTTCATTCCCTCAAAAAAAGGGCCTATCAGACTATAGTCTCCCTCCCCCTTTGACCTCGAATCACTCTGCTCCGCTAATCCATTCTCTTTCATCAGCGCATGCATGTGAGCACAGCAGGAACTCTTCAATGAAGCTGAAGCTATTAAAAGAATCCTCCATATCATATAACTTGTCTCAGTGGTCTTTGCCTAACCCACCTTCATTCAAATCAACTTCTGATCCCAGGTCCTCTGAACGTAAGAAATGCCCTTTCGCCACCTCTTTCCATGTAAGACCACATTAATTTGTCTTAGATATAAACTCATCCATACGAATGAAATGGTGCTGATAACTGACTTCTCCTCTCTCCATGCACTCTTATAATTCCTCGTTCATGAGAGCACTGGAAGTATAGGAGTTGGGAATGATGAGCCAAAAGAAAAGAAAGCAAACCTGATCAATCAAGCTCCCTCTTCTCTGTGTGCTACAGTCTCAATTAGCTTCAATTGATAGCGATGGTAAGCCTGGGAAATCCCCCTCTTCTACTCTCTCTCTCCCTTCATCAACTCTCCCAGCTGTCAGATAGAAGAATTGAAATGAACTCCAAGTAGATAGATCCCCTTTGGTGTCCCCCCCTTCTTTTTCCAATTGCACTTCTCGGGTGAAGAAGGTAAAGAACATTAGCTGTCTTGCACCCCAAAGATAGGGTGCGTTGTCGAATATGCTGGATTCAGCCCAATCCTATTATATAATTTAAGAATTCAAATAGAATAGTTAGCGGGAATGAGCTTCCGATAAACTCTCTAGTCCGGCGCCTTTCTTGCGTCTCCTCTTAATGAGTGGTTCTATTTCCGTTCTTGCTGAGCGCTGAACTATTGCACACTTCCAACGACAAGGAAGCAAGAGCAGCGATACATATAGAAGGACACGTGCAATCTTTTGTATAGATGTTGAGGCAGACGTCCCCCTACCCAATCCACTACAATATGTTGGGAGGCTACTCTTACGTGAATACAAAAAGAACTTCTTTCCACTTATCAGACACCCGCATCCTCTTCTCTGACATTAAATGAGCCCCAGCAATTCATTACAAAGATCTGAGGCATATCCAAAGTCCAGGTCCCCTAGAGCTACAGTGCCAAGATGAGAAGCACAAAGCAGAAAGATTCCCCTGCCTTTCGAACTCCAACTCCATTCTACTTCCTCCTGATGAAAGACTTCAAGGACCCACTTCTTCCTAAAAGAGTCTGAAAGGAAGCTCCCCCCATTGGATCAAGAGCGGGATAGATCTCATATAGTATAAATCGATGCAGCCTATATACCGAAAGGAAAGAGGATCATAAAGACAAAGAAAAGACGAAGGCAATGGACATAGAGCCCTTTATCAATCAAACACATAATATAATATAGACTCCCTCACTTTATCGCATTGGAATTGGAAAAGAGAGGATTGGCGTCATTGCATTCGCTCCTTTGAGTCTTTAATCTTATAGCACTGTCGTGACTGGCACAATCAGGATTCTCTAACTTCTGACGGCGCAGGAAGAGGCTGAAATCATTCTTGCCACTCTGAGGTTTGCTTTCATTTGTTGCCCTTGCCTTGACATTTGACCTATGATCTAATATAATATGTTTGTACTCCATTTGAAGAGTAAGTAGTGCTTTCATTCCTGTGCTGCGAGACCCATATGAGACTCAGGAAGATAAATATAGGCCCGGTGAAGCATTAGATTAGAAGAAGGCCCCATAGTCTTAATTACATTAAATTAAATCTTGTACGCACACATTCACTCGAGCTAAACTCCACACTGGCTAATGGGGTAGGAAGATTGCGAAGTTCAACACTTCCATTCCATTCTATTATAGTCTGAATATAGTGTGCTCCTAATCATACCAGAAGCTATCCCAGTACAAGGGAGGAGGAGAGAGTGAGGCTTCTTTCTTAGTCAAGAGGGCAAGACCCCATTATACCCAAAAGACTCTGAGCTTTCACCATATATTTCATGATTCCACGTCGTACAGCAGGGTGAGGAGAAGAATAGGTGTAGTCTCTCTTGCCCACAAAAACAGCAATAGGCAAAGAGGATAGGCCAGCTCCTGTCTTCTTCAACAGTTATGGGAGCGAGGTCCTGTCTTCTTCAACGGTCATGGGAGCGAGGCTAGCCCTGTCTTTTTCACAGTCATGGGAGCTGCGGATCTGGCTAGTTGAGACAGCAGGTGACGAAAGCAGCCCACGGTAGGTGGGGAAGCGAATTCCTCTTCTCATGCTAGGTTTGATTCCTCTAAGTTCTCACTCCCGGAGGTCTCCTTCTCAATAACTATATTATACCATAAAGACTTGACATTATACCATAAGCACTTGACAGACTTGACTGAGATGAGAGTGATTTTGACAACTATTGTATTGAAAGACATGAACTCACCAGTAGTTGCTCCCTAACGGTCTACTTTTGCTTGTCTATGGCGCTCCTCTATGCAACTTCGAGTCATTGCACTCGCTCCTTATGTGACCTGACCTTCCTCTCACTTTCATCCTTCGGCATGACGGGTCCTTACCGCGGAGTGGTGGGTTCTGTCTGCCCTTTTCTCTTCCATTTGCTTTGACCTCAGCTCTGTCTTCCTTCTTTGCATTCCTTCTTCCCTATTTCTCTTTGGGCATTCAGCTCCCATATACTCAATGGACTCCAAATAGAGAGCACTTACTCGTTATGATGCATGGCCTTATTCCATCTTTCCTTTCGTATGTGGCCCTACCCATAGCATAGGACTTCTCCCATTCGTAGCACTTATGATATTACATTGAATGGAGATATGGATGATAAAAGAACTTGAAGAGGGACACTCTTACTTATGAGTAGTTGAAGCACTTCTACGGAAACGGAAGAACAAAGTGACGATCTTCTTTAGAACAGCGAGTTGGAGCGATACGTCGCTTTCTTAGTGGATGCCCAGGGAGCCGCCCTGGTCGTGACGTCGCGGGCAGAAAGAAGTAGAACCAACGGGACTTCACTCCAAAATGAACTGAGTTCCTTTGGCTTAAATGAAGTGAACGGTACAATGCGACGTAGAGCAGAAAAGTAGCAGCTCACTCACTGGGCTCAAGTTATTGAGGGACATGGCTCGACCCACCTTGCTCTTTAATCATAAGAAAGCGCTGGGCAGTCAGATCCGAGAGCGGACAGATCCCACTTTCCACCTATTCTACTAGACCTCATCAAGGTTAGGCACTGAGCTTGTCGGCGTCCAATACGATAGACTTGGGAGGCAGAGTTCCCCATTGTATGAGAAGACGATTCGCATGAGCTCTCAAAGCGGATGAAGGAGTCAGGACTCGTATGGAGCGGACGGGGAAGAGGACATAATCAAGGGCGAAGATCAATGGTAGGCTCACTCAGAGGGACGGGAATAGTGGAGAGCTTGGATTCCGCTGCCCAAGATCAGGAGATAGGCTGCTGCTCTTAAGTGGGGAGAACTGAGTCAGTACAATCCGCTTAACATGTAATAAGCATTAAGGAAGTGAGGCAAAGATCCGAACATGAACATTCAGCCAATCTGACCTGAGCGTCTTGATCCATTTCACATATCACGTCTTAGAACCAAGTAGGATCACCCATATGGGAAGAAGTACTGCTAAAGAAGTAAGCAAAGAGAGGTCTAGCCAGTAAAGAAGACCATTCACTATACAAGAGTCCATAGCCGGGGTTCAGTACATCGGCAAAGGAGAGGGGAGAGAGCCGGGTTGTCTTCGCAGGTGCCGGACCACTACTAGCATGAGTATGCGATCGAGAGCCCAAGAGGATAAGACCAGGAGGAGGAAGCTTGCGCTAATAGAGGGACAGTGAAGGCACGAGTAGTCAACCCTAGTGCTGCCAGCTGATCGAGCTAGGCAACTACTTTTCATCCCAATCAGCGCATTGCGGGTACGGGGTGGGAGCGTGGGAGTTTGAGCATGAGGAAGATCTTGCAAAGGCGGTTCGCTTCCTTCCTTTTGATGGTGCTTAAGCGAGAGAGGTCGATCGGTAGTCTGAGCTGCAGAATGGATGGGGAGGAGCGAGCGCAGCGACGCAGAGTGAAGGCTATTCCTGTGGTGTAATCTCGTCAGTTGTGCTTTGACGAAGATGAATTGCGAAAAGCATTGGCTCGCTCGATACCAACAAGATCAATCTCGCCATTCCGGTCAGTGAGACGTCACTCTCCTTCGTTCCTCTACTTCTCTTTTCTTTGTAATCTACTTCTTTTATTAGATTATGCTTGAGCCCCCTTTTGAGACTCTTTCTCATTCACTTGCGTTGCGAATTCATATCCGACCTCCTCATTCTCTATGAATAATGTAGTGGGCTATACCGGTGAGGATAGTGTGTGGTGCTACTGGAAGAGAGCTTATCTGACTAGTGCTTGGTCTTATTGAATAGAGCGATCTGACCTTTCTAGTGGTTATCCGGGAGTTCTAGTTCTGATCGAGGATCTTATACGCGAAGAAAGCTTGGTGGCATGGAGTTCTGTCTTGGTTCATCTACATGGAGTTCTGTCTTGGTTCATCTACTGGCTTTGTAGCATTGGATCTGGTCTCGTGGCATCTCCACACTGGTCTGCGCTATGGATCTGTACCGAGAATCATGGGTTCAGTCTAAAGACCAAATTACGACGTTGTTCCTTCCCACTTTCTTTCCCTCTCTCTTGCTACTGTTCTCGTTCTTCCTATCTTGTGCTGTGGAAATGTAGATGGCTAAGAATGATTCTTTGGAGCTCTCTCTGGTTCAGATGGTCCAAGAAGAGCCTCAAGTAGAGGAACGAACGAGAGTGACGTGGAGTAGGGATGGGATTGAAAATCGATTCATATCAGAATGAATATCAGATCGTGCAGTCAACTCAGCGTCAGCGGAAGGGCAAGTTAGTGGTGAAAATCCGATCTGTCTGTGTTCAACGGATATCAGGGTCTTGTGCAACTCTATCTTAATGAGCCTATCGACGACTGCGTCTATGGTCCGAAGAAAGCGTCTATGGTCTGGCTAGCACTTGTAGCTATCTATCTTTGTGGAAGAAGCACTTGCAGTGCAGCTATCTAACAGAAGTTGTGGTTATGTGGCAGTGGGGAAGGCTTTTACAGAAGTAGTAGCATTCCAAGAGAATGGTAGAATCGGTGGGGAATGGTGGAATCGTACGTGCAGTGTTTCAGTAGCCATCTCACCTCTTGGTAGTTCCTATGGGCAGTTTTAATAATAGTGGATGCTAGCTTGCGGAGGCTCTTCCTCAATAGTGGAAGGTAGCTCGCGGACACTGCAGTCAATGGCGTCACTGTCGTTCGTCCCCTCCAGTATTTTCTTATTAGTCGCAGTAGGTATAGGAATCACATATTTCGTCCCTCTCGCATTCGCTCTCACGCGTCAAATATTTCTCACATAAATCAATATCGCTCCTCTCCCTCAAATTACGGTATTGCGAGCCGCGTCAAATACAAGACTTTATCCACAAGATTCGCTCCTCTCTCTCCAGCTAGCACCAGGTCGTCAATGGTGTACCATTGACTCCAGCTAGCAACTTAAATACGAATAAATACGTCAATGGTGAAATATATAGTAAGGTGACTCCAGCACCAGTCGTGAATGGCTTTGGGCCAAATATAATAAGTTCCCAGTCGTGCCCTCCTTAGTAAGTTCTTTGGGCCATTCACTCTACCCAGTCGAACTATCTTCATAAGGGTATCAATTTAAGTTCTTTGGGCCAAATATAATAAGTTCCCCTCTCCCCGCCATACTATAATATAAGTTCTTTAGATTTAGAGCGAGCCCTCAACTATAATTTGGGTACCCTTATGGTCGAGCCAAAAACACTTAATTGGGTACCCTAAATAATTACTACAAAATTGCGAGCCCTTACGTCCCTTCATTCACAGTTTCTAGGGCATATTTCACTACGAGACTCTTTATTCATTGCTTCTGTGGGTGCTCCCGTTCCAATGCTCAAGCAACGAGTGAGGGGCGTATATATTAGGGCAGGAGGTGACTCCGAGCTGAGTAGTGACTTTCACTTCCCATTCCCTGGTTTAGCTTCGTAGTTCACAAGCTGGCATGGCAGAGGCTCCTTCGGCATGCAACCCGGCTCCTTGGTTTCTTATCCCGTTGGTCGCTTTAGTCACTGCGTCCTCTCTCAAGGTTAAGGCCTCGCTCCATTTCATTACGTTCGCTCCTCGCTCATTCCGCTAAGGTCCGGGCCTCGCTACGTTGAATTTCGTTCGCTGCTCCCTCAGGTCGCTTCAGTCCTTTCAGTCATACCTCGTTCCATTGAATTTAGCTCGCTGCTACTTGAACTTAATTGATGCGCTGCGCTCGCTTCTTCCCTCCATTTCATGGGCATTCATTCCGTGGTCGGAACTGACCGCGTTCCTGAGCTGAGTTCACTTCCAGGGTACTTTGAACTGAATTTCTTCGCCATCGCTGCCAAGTCCATTCATTGCCTTGGGACTGCACAGGAATAGCCGCCAAGTCCCTTCATTGCCTTGGTTGGGACTGCACGGCATAAAGTGAACAGACAGACTCAAGCGGAGGAAGCTACATCTAATGTCGGCTATAGAATCTCTTAGCTTCTCCCTCCGGGGAGTACGAGTGCGAGTGCCGGTCAACAGAATCCCATGCCATTACCTAAATAACCAACAAGAAGGGGGACAACCCAATGCTCCCAACGTGGGGGAGAGAAATGCAGACTTTAAGTGGAGTCTCACGAGCTAGAGAAGCAGGAAGCCGAGCGAGCGCAGCGAGCAAGAGCAGGGAAGAGACGAGGAAGCACGCCCTGGTTGGGGAGAGAAGGTGCGCAGCATCCGAGCAGAAGAGAAGCAGCAGCAGGGAAGCTATGCTTGAATCCGATAATCTTCAGTCTATCCAGAAGCAGCGAAGAAGCAGGAAGCAAGAACTGCTGGAACAGAAGAGAAGGAAGCCGGGTTCCGACTTCGCTCACTTACTGGGCTCGGGACTCACTCGCTCCTCAAATGCAATCGGCTAAGCTGGGTTGGGGAAGAATGGAATGGCGCGTTCCTACCCTTTGTTTGAGATCTAAGAGCTCCAGGGAGGTGAATCACGATGGAGAGTGCACACATGGCCATTGAATATAGAATTGCTCGACTTACGTAGCGGATTCGGAGAGTCCTAGGCAGCCCCCTCATCCACTTGCCCGTCTTGGATAAATTTCCAGTTCAAGGAGCTGTAGCTACCGAAGAGATGAACTGGGAGGTAGGAGAGTTCCATAAAGCTCACTGCGGGATTCACTTCTATGGTCGGTTCACTAAAGCAGGCTAGCCATCTCTCGCTAGGGAGTCTACAGATCAAAGCTCAGCGTCATCGTCATTATACAATACAACTACTTTGCTCCTTCACAACACATCACCCTATTGAAACATATCCGGAAGCTTCCCCCTCTTTACTGCATCGCATCATTTATCTTGGTTCCTGAGATTCAATAAGATAGGTCCAACTTGAATGAGGGAGAGAGAATCCCACTCATAGGAATTGTACCTGTCGTTGATTCATTGCCTAAATCAATGCTTCTTGAAAGAGAGAATGGGCATATGGCTGGGGATAACAAGTAGGATGTCGGCTCCATTCACTGCTGCTCATGGGTATGAATTGACTACCTATCCAGCCTCCTATTCAAAACCAGAGAGGACTCCTCCCCGAGAGAGCTTCTTTCCGTGTTGCATCCTGGTAAGGCTAGGTAGTCTCCTTCTATAGAGTCTGGATTCATTTATCTCTTGTACCTATCTATATAAAGAAAGTGGCTGGCACAAGACGCAATGACTTTATATAGGCAGCACATTTCTCTTTCTCAGCCCGCCTAGGACTCATTCGGTTTAGCCGACCCTTCCTTTGCCCACTTCAAAGTTAGGTTGCAGAGGGAGTTAGAGTGGAATCCGTCCTATAGGAGTCCCCTATAGCCAATCTCAGATTCTCGGTTGGCCTATCTATGTCTAGAAAGGGAGAAAGAGAAGCCGCCTCCAACGATTGATGCAGCCTGTGATCAGAGAGCCCCTCATAATTCTCTTCTTTCCTCGTCCAGTTCAAGAGTTGGAGATTTGGAAGGAAGGCATAGAGCTCTTTTCGGAGCCCCTATGAGTAAACCCACCTTCTCGGGAGTCGACCACCCACCTTCCCATTCAATTCATAGCATAGATCAAGAGTACATCCAAAGAAAACAAGAGAGATAGGTACCTGTTCGGAGATAGGGTAGGGCCCAGCGAAGATGGGAAGACTTCTTGCTTATGGCTATCATGGCTACTAGAGTTAGAAACTGATATTATACCCCCTCTGTCTCTTCTCTTCTCTTCCTATTAATATCTCTCTCACGATTAGTTCAATTATTCTCTCATTACGGACCTGCTCTCTCAAGTCTGCTCCTTCCTTCTATTAGTTGTGGGTGCTCGCGATGCTTCGGTTGGCGGATAAGAAGATGCCATTGACTCTTCTCTTTTTTTTGTTTTATCGTTGGGAAGTGAGGAAAGCGGGGCGGAGGTAGGAATGAGTCTAGGTCCTTCTCACTCACATTTCCTCAGGACTAGAAGAGAAGGGTTTCCTTTATTCATAAAAGACAGACATAGGTTCTCGTGCTATCAAGTAGCAATTTCGCACGTCCCAGTACTGAATGGGATATTCAGCCAGCGGAAGAAGGTTAATCACTGGGCCTAATCTCTTGCTGCGAAGCCTATTAAGTAATGAATATGGATAGGGTGTAGGATGAATGAACCCGCGTCTGCTCCCGTTTCCTGTAGTCGCTCCGCATCGCATCTTCCATTATCGCTCGGAACGGGTCTGAATTTCGTTCGCTCCTCTTCAAGCACCTATTTTGGAAACTAGACCTCAGAAAGGGGGTGGCGATAGCACTTCCTTGGGTGCGAACTATCGGTTTGTTTGGGAAGGGATTGGAGCCCACTAACTCTTATGAGGTTAGGAGAGTTCTTACTTGAGAATCGGAAACAGAGCTTGGAGCCGGTCTTCCTTGAGTATCCCACAGTCAGTTTCTAGATCTTCTCGGTTAGCTAACTTTCGCTTAGACGGGATATTTCGGTAGTAGCAAGGCACGATTCAATCAACTGACTTTCTTCCTACTTTCTTTATGTGAACTCAAGTGTTCGGCTCTATCTAGTGCAACTATATCTGCTAGGAAGGAAGCTAAACGAATGGTTAGGGGCCTGGCTCCACTTCATGGAACTCCTGCTTGCTCTTGGTCTAAGCTCATGGGAATTGAACCAACTGAACTAGTTTGTACCCATTACAATTGTATAAAGCAACAAGAAGTATGATGGTTCGTATCATCCAAATGCTCTTAATCCTTCTCAAAAAGAAGTATGATGGTTCCCATTACAATTGCATTTCATATTATGTTTGAAATTGCATTCCATCAATTTCAGCTCTGTTTCAGCTCTGTTTATGATTGTTTTGTAATAAGCTTTTATTTCAGGTTGGTATGGATGTTGTTCTTCTGAGTATAACAAATCCTTCTCAAAAAGTTGCGTTGGGAAAAGTATGTAGTGTGGATCCATCAACTGAAGTTGGAGATGAAGAATTAGGTCCAAATTGGTGTGAAGTAAATGTTCAGATTCCTATAGTCTGGGAAGAACGACTAATAAGGTCTTATGGATCATTCAAGATCATGGGAGATGCTACTGGTGCTTCAATCGCTTGGCCTCTATCTTTGGTATTATTATGAAGATTAATATTTGTTCTTTTATTGAATTCTTTTTATTTAGTTTAAATATTATATTTAATCATTTCATTTTTTGTTGCAGCTTCTAGTAGACCATGGTGAAAATCACTTTTGAAGAAGCTGTGTTGGTATTCTTTCACTTCCACTTTGCCATACTAAAACTTTTGGTATAGTCATAGGACTAAAACTTTTGCTAGTATGAATTGTAACATTTCGAACAAATGTATTAGATGGATGATAGTTTTTGCTAGTATGAATTGTCACATTTCGAACAAATGTATTAGATGGATGTTCACATAGTCATTGTTTCAATGTTTTGAAGTTAAAGTGCAATATTCTTTTTTGCAGTGGTATATACATGTAATAATTTTTGTCTTTTAAGGCATTGTAAGTCATAACAAAAGCTAGTGTGGCACAAGTGAGATTACTGTTGTGAAGCATGATGCTTAACTCTGATTTTCCAGAACCATCAAACAGCTGTTGTGAAGCATTAGCTGTCCAGAACCATCAAACATTTAGCTGTTGTGAAGCATGTGATGCTTAACTCTGATTTTCCTTATTTTAGTTACTATTAAATGATTGCATTAGTTGCAACTTGCAATGGGAAAATTTTTTTGAAAGAATGATGTAATCTTCGTTTTTCCCCAAACAGCTGCAATGAATTGCTTGAGGAGGAAAAAGTCTTACAAAAGTAGAACAAAGCAGCTTGAGGTTTTCCAATCGCTCATTCACAATCAGGTAGAGAAATGCATTAGTCTTCCGATTTCCAAGTTCTAGCTGTGAAAATTCAAGAATTTTAATCATAATTTATGTTCTATCTTGTTCTTGTAGGAGCAAAAGCTAGTAAGATTCACCGAGGCAGCAAAGCTCAAGAGACAACAAACACTCATCTGAAGAGCAGCTGTTCATGGAAACTGAGACTGACTTGCTGATTCTACTTGTTCATAGATATCATAACTACACCGATTGGTCGATATTTGAGCAAATGCTCTCCAACTTGTTCTAAACTAAACACCCTGTAAAGTATGTTAATGTGTGTATAACTTTTGAAATTACATAATTCTTATTGAGTTGATATAGTTACGTTTGTCATGCCTCAACATATAGCAGATGAGACACTTTTTCATGCCTCAAAATGAAATTTAAAAGGCATAATAAAACGCCTCAACATATAACAGATGAGACACTTTTTCATGCCTCAAAAAAAAAAATTTAAGAGGCATAATAAAACGCCTCAACATATGATAGATGAGGCATTGTTTTGTGCCTCAAAATGTAATTTAAGAGGCATAATAAAACGCCTCAACATATTATATATGAGGCACTATTTTGTGCCTCAACATGTAATTTAAGAGGCACAATAAATTGCCTCAATATATGACAGGTGAGGCACTATTTTGTGCCTCAACATGTAATTTAAGAGGCACAATAAATTGCCTCAATATATGGCAGGTGAGGCATTGTTTTGTGTCTCAAAATGAAATTTATGAGACAAAATAAAACGTTTCAACATATAGCAGATGAGGCACTTTTGGATGCCTTAAAATGAACTTTAAAAGACACAATAAAATGCCTCAACATATAGCAGATGAGGCATTTTTTCGTGCCTCAAAAACACTTCAAGGAACATTTAGTAACGCCTCAACAAATATCTGTTTGGGTGCTAGTATTTGTTGTGACACGCGCTTGTACGACGTTTTATCCTAACGCCTCAACAAATCAAAGTGTCACAACATAAATCTATTGAGGCACTTTTTGAGCGCCCCAACATACAATTTTTGTTGTAGTTTGAAGCCTCTATCTAGCATTATTTGATTATTGACTTTGTAATATTGTTTGTACATGTCTCTATCTGGTGTGGATTTAAAGTAGTTAGAGACACACGTCTTTATTCACTTGCTTTATATATATATATATATATATATATATAACTACAATTAATTGTGTTTCTGTTGTTGATTGCGACAAAATAGCTTTAGCAACGAAATATATTTGTTGCTAATTCTACGACTAAATTATTTTTGTCGCAGACACCATCGCCAATTACAACGAAATAATTATTCATCACTAATTTTATTGTAGAGCTCTTAAATTATTTTTCTGCATCTTTATATTTGATTATTGACTTCATAATATTTTTTGTATAGGTCTCTTTTTGACGTGAGCTTAAAGTTTTTGGAGACATTCATTTTTGTTCACCTGTTTTAGGTATATCTATACTCATTACTATAATATTACTTATTGTGATATAAATTTAACAACAATTAATTATGTTATTGTTGTTGATGAGATACTAGCTTTTATATGCATGTAGTAGTTTTTTTAATATGTTAATAAATTGAAAATAGAAAAAATATAAAAACAAAGGAGTTGGATATATAAAAAGAACATAGCTGAATATCATGGTTTAACTGATAAATTTATTAATGAGTTGGAACAATTTATGGATTTTGCTTGTAGTAATGTTGAGTTTATAGATGGGGAAGATAAGGCGTCCGTGCAGAAAGTGTCACAATTATAAATTTTTACAATCTGATAAAGTTTAAGAAGATATTTATAAGTTTGGTTTATCTTGAATTACTATAATTGAATATTCCATAGTGAACTGTTCATATTTGATGAGGATTATGAACAAAATATATAAATTTTAGTTAGTGAGATCAAAGTTATTATAATTAATTAAATCAGTATCAAGGATGATAATTGATGTAACGGATCAGAATTTCATTCCCGAACCAAGTATTGCAAGTTCTAGTTGTCCTCTAATAATTGAACAAATGTTTACTACTTATACATCACCTTTGGAAGGAGGTAGAAGCAAGGTTGTCAAAATCGTGAGTCAACTCGGCGAGTTTACGAACTATTATTTCAATTCCGTGTTGAATCAGCTTAAAATCAGCCCCCCCCTTGTAAACTCGTAAACTCGTAAACTCGCGAGTCAACTCGGTAAACTCGGTAAACTCGCGAGTCAACTCGGTCAAACTCGGTAAACTCGATAAACAAAGGAAATCTTTGTTTGATGTTTCCTTTTATCAAATTTGGACAATGGAAGCTTATTTGGTGTATCTATTGGACTATTTTTGTATGAAATTTTAAATTTGTCATTTTGTAACTTGATGTTGAAACATAAATTTTGAAAATTTCATATCTTTTCATGTTAAATTTTCATGTTTAGTCTTTTTTTATATGTGAAAACATGTTGTTGATAACTATGTTTATGTTTTTTTATTAGATATGTGAAATAGTGATTGTTCTTATGAAGTTATGATCAAATATATATTATTTGACATTTTATAACTCTTTTTTGGATTATCTGTAAACTCGTACGAGTTTACGATATGAATTTACGATACGAGTTTGTGCACCCCTAACCGAGTCGACACTGGAATCGCGAGTTTGACAACCTTGGGTAGAAGTACAAGGCATTGATGAAAATGCGAATAATGACTCATATCTCCAATTTCAAGAAATATTGAGTTCTGTAAATGAACTTATGTGAGTTAGTTGTGACAGTCATACAAAATTATCTCTTACCATAAGACTATTGAATGTTAAGGCAAAACATAATATGTCTGAAGAGGATCCACTCTTGTTGTCGATGAATACAAGAAAAGATATGCGATTCTTTTGTTAAAGATCACTCTTGATGTCCATGAAAATAGTAGATGACTAAAGCCAAAAGCAGTTTATTCATTGAATAAGATTTAGAGACGTGTTGTTTGTAAATGGTTGCAATCTTGAAAATTTTTAGATGGTTATGTCTCTAATCTTGGGAGATGTGTCGATTTGAAGAAATGAAAATTGATTGGTTTGAAAAATTATGACTGTCATATATTCATGAAAAGATTTATTCTTATTACTTTTAAAGAACTTTTATCAAATTTTATTTGGAGTGTCATTTCGGAGTTAAGCATTTTCATTCATAATATTTGCTCAATAATTTTGAGACATTCATACATGAAGACATTAGAGAGAGACGTTCCAATCATTTTGTGTAATTTAAAAAGGATATTTCCACCCTCACTGTTTGATTCCATGGAATATTTTTTGGTTTACTTGCCATATGAGGCTAAAGTTGGAGGTTCTGTCTATTTTCGATAAATATATCTATTTGAAAGGTAAAATTTTAAATTTTGATTAATGCATAAAAATTTACTAATTTTATTATATATTATTAATATTTAATATAATTTCTTATATTACAATTAGATTTCTATATCATTTGAAGAAAAGTGAAAAATAAATATTAGGGTGACCCAACCCATTAAAAATCCATCATCTAGCGGGGCGGGGCGGGGCAGGCCGACCTACTAACTTGGCAAGTTGGGAAATCTCCAACCTAACCCAACCTAAGGCTGGTTGTGGGTTAGGGTGGCCAACTCATGGGTTTGTCAAAAATTAAAAAATATTAAAAATTTTAAGTTTGGATTATAATTTAAATTGATCAAGTTTAAATTTTTAAGCTTATTTGTAATTTAGACGGATCAAGCCCACTAATTCATTGAGTTTTTTTATATTAATTTTAAATTTTGAAATAAATAAATAAACTTTCTTAACCCGCGGGCCAACCCCACATAGGTTGCGAGCCTAGGTGGGTCAATACTTCTTAAAATAAGTTGATAAAATTTTAGCCCAACCCGTCTAAATTGCTTGGCGAGGCGGGCCAACCCGGAGGGCCATACCCAAATTGACGGCTATAACTGCCTCATTGTTAAATATTTTGATTATCTGTTAATGCACTGTAGTTTTTCTTATAGGTCATTAGATGTGACATCTTGGTGTTTGGTTTCGCATATTCTTCGATCTATTAGCAAATATGGTGAAATTATCATATTTTTCATTATGTATCAAATATTTATTACTTTATTCTAACAATTTTGGTTGATAGTCTCAACGTGATGGACATAGACGGAGTACTCCTAGCCAGTCTGCTTTGGCACCTAACACTATACCTACGCTCCCTAATAGGGCAAGACCTTCACATACACCTTCACTAGTATCTTAGTCGGATTCGTTTCCACTACAGTCGCCAGTACCTTCTGTCAGATAGTCCGCTAATGAGATGCAAGATATTCAGGAGTGTATAGTCCCTCACAGAGATTTATAAGTATTTAAAAATATTTTATTTTTTCAACTACTATCTTAGTTATTTAACAATATTTGTTTATAACTTTATGATGGATTTTAAAATTCTGTATGTGTTATTCGGAAGATAAATAAAATAGTGAATAACTATTGAGGAGGGGCTTCAATCACATATACAAGTGCTCTAGTACTTATAAAAGAGCTCTGGTTTAAATTATATATCCCCTTCCGTTTATATATAAAATTAAAATAAATATATAATTATTTTTTTTCACTTTACAGACATTCAATTGGGACCCGAATGAAGAATTGGAAATAAATAGGATTTTTAAGAAAAAATATGGCGATCACATCTGACATGTACTTAATCATGCGAGGACTAGGGGGAAAAAGCCATCCTACATCACTAGGTCAAGATCTCTGATATTTGGCAAAACCTAAAAGAGCGAGCAAATGAGTCAGCAGAATAAAATAAATCAAACTTATAATTCTATAGATCCATCTGCGACATATGTAGAAGGCTCAATCAATATTAATGAATATACACATAAATTGATAATTTTTTTATAAATACTAATTTATTAATTAATTTTAAACTATTACATTATTTCTCATAATATTTTTTTAGTCAAGGAAATGGATAAGGGGCTTTTATTTATAGAGATTTTCATCCGTACATTTCAAAAGAAAGATAAGACTTGGAGTGGGGATAGAGTTAAAATAATTAGAGTACGTTTGGTTGGGGGTCATCTATGATTACCTTGGTTATCCATCCAAAGTTATCAACGAAAGCCTTGTTTGGTTTAGGTAATCAGCGATTCCCAAGTAATATTTCATGCCCGACACGTCAGCATACGTCAGCAAAAGAGGGCATCCAACTCGGAATCACATAACCAAGAAAAACTTAGGTTTTTATTGATTTTGGGATTAAGATAATTTTTTTTACAAAATTACCCTTCCCAAGCATACGGTGAAACCCGACACCCATCCCCATCGCGCGATCGTTCACGCGAGCGAAACCCTAGCGAACGATCGCGCGACGGCGATTCGAAGCCTCCTCTCCGCTTTCCAAGATTCGAAACCTTCCCCTTCCGCTTCCGCCCCTCCTCTAACAGTTTACTCCACCGCGCCACCCCTGACCTCCTCCGCGTCCTCCTCCTCCTCACGGTGGAGCAAGAGCCGATGCTCCGAGGAATCTCTCCAGAAAGGACATTATTCGCCAGCGAGAGGGACCTCAACGTTGTCATTCAGGGCGGCGATTTCCACCAGCAGCGGCCAAAGCAAGTGGAGCAGTCCCAGAAAGTAAAGAAAGCTCCTCATCCTCTGCTAAAAACAGCTCTGATCTGCTTGGTTTGTGCGCTTGATCAAACTTTCTTCACAACGTACCGGATCTGCGAGTCAGAACCCTAGATTTGCTGCTTGCAATCAGTGATGACCTCGTCAAGGTAATTGTTTCGTGTCAGACTGTCAATAGGTTCCTTTTTCCAATTGTATGCGTCGTTTAATTGTGAATCCGATCATGCAGTCGAATGCGTTCATCAAAGGAGTGACGCACAAGATCTGTCGTCAAATCGAGGAACTAGAGAAGGCGTCGGGCGCCGAGGTTGGTTCTTTGACTGTGGATGGGGTTCCCGTTGATTCCTATCTCACGAGGTAAATTCATCAATTTTTTCTCTTTGATCGTGTTTTCTGGAAGTGTCAATGATAATATCATGCGAAACATTTGCGCTGGATGGCAGATTTGTTTGGGATGAAGGGAAGTATCCCACAATGTCGCCTCTCAGGGAGATTGTCGACAACATTCATGTTCAAGTGGCGAAAATTGAGGACGATATGAAGGTCAATTTGTAGATCCCCCATTCTTTCTTAGTGTTGCTGATGATAGCTTTTGCTTTAACAGATTGAATTTTAAAAATGAGGCTCTTCTACATTTAACTATTAAATTTGTATTTTCATTTTATGATGCCTGGCTTATCTCATATAACTGTGTACTTATTTTAATTTTCATCTGAAATTCCTTCAGCATGAATGCACGATGTTATCGATATCATAAAATTTCTGTTCAAGTAATATCAACATTTTCAAATAATTTTGTTTTCATGGATGGATGGTTCCTTTTGACCACTTGAAAGCCAGAGAATGCTAGCATTTTATAATTTCTACTATTCTGGAGTTGATAACTCAACAGTGGTGAACTCAGTTTATAACTGTGATTTTGACTGTTTACACATTTTGACTATTTACAGCATGCGACGAGTTGAAACCATAGCTCGCTTTGCATTTGGAGAAAGTCATGGCTGCTAAATTGCCATCCAACAATCTGAAAGATACCCCTCATATTGAGTCAAGGTACAAGCTACTGAAGACCCTCAAATTACTCGGCTGAAAAGATGCTACCTCAACAATAATGAAGGAGTTCAACCCTGTAACTCTAGTTGCCATATCACATTTCAATACCAATCTATTTTTTGGTTGCAAATGTCAACCAATATCCAAAAGTTTCCCTGTTGGTTTCTTTCTTCAATATGATTGTTATGGATCAGGTGTATCTTAGCTTTGAGATATCAAAATTTTACTATGATATAGTCTTGGATGAGTTCAATGGATGGACAAACTCAATCTAGGGGAGACTAAGTAGTTAGAACTCACAACTTTGTTGTGTTTGTTGTTGCATTGTAATTTTTATTTTATCTACGATGAGAAAAATTTAGCTGAGTTATTGATTGGTAAGATGATATTAAATCAATACAATAGTTGCTTGTTGTATCATAGTTGTTCTATTTCTGACAATGAAATTTAACTTAGTTGCTTGTTGTATCAATTTGGTCGATTCAGTTATCATTTTCAATTTTAACTTAGTTGTTGTTCTATTTGTTAGAGCCTCTATTAAGATAATTTAAAATTTTAAAATTTATAATATATATTATATTAGTAATATTATAATTAATAATTTAATTTTAAAAATAATTAAATATCAAATTAATTTAGTTGTAAACAATGATTATAATTAAACTAGGGGTAATATAGTAAATGTTAAAGTAAGTAATGTATTAAAACCTTCAAACAAACAAGGTTTTGTCTCATTACCTAGGATTAAACCAAACAACATTAGGTTATGTTTTATTCCCTATAACCTTGGTTATGTGATTACTTGGTAATCACATAACCAAGGTAATCACGGATGACCCCCAACCAAACGCACCCTTAAGGTTTAGATTAATCTTGGATCTTAATTTCTAACTTAGATTCTAATAGTTATGTACCTGATCTATCTTTATATTAAATGTGTTTCTATTAGATATAATCAATATTATATGTATTTCTAAATTATTGTTATTATAAATTTATTTTTATTTTTTTATGACGATATAGGAGAAATACAATGAGTTAGAGCTAGCACAGAGAAGTTCAAGTGCTAGTAATGATAATGATGGATCCAAGTCCTTTGTTGAAAATAATCTTAGTATATGGTTGGAGGTGAGTAGGGGATTCAAAGGGGAAGGATATTAGAAATGAATTTTTTTAGTAGAACCCATAGAGTTACTAGTACATTTCCTTCTACCCCACCAGCAGTAAGGATATAAATAGAAAATTTAATTGAAGAGGTTAGTAATTTGAAGGGGATAAATTGCAAAGGGAGAATAAGAAAATTTGCAAAGGGATCAAGAAATGACGATAACGATGATGATGATGGTGATAATTCTTCATGATCCTAGTTGTGTATAAATATTATTTTCCTTAGAATTAAAATTTTTGAATATTTGTTATTTGATTGAGTTTGTGAACCCTTCATTTTTATACTATTGATTAGTGTTGTTAATTTGTTGCAAATGTTAATGGTGAGATCAAGGATGGCATTGAAATTTGGAAATCTATGGCGGAAGAAATAAGTCTTTACATATAAAGTTTTGTGATAATTTATATGATATTTTTTCTTGTACCAAATAATACTTTTTTTTGTTTATTTTCTGATGTAGGAAAAGAAGACAAGTATGGAAGGAGAAGAAAGTACCGGTCGAGGACGATAATAATATTTTTTTTATCTTGTCGTTATTTTGAGCGTGTTTGTTATGAGATATTTTTATTTGGATATACATGATGACTTCTTAAATTAGAATATTAGATATAATTTGTTTCATAATATTTAAATTTGACTTGTTAGTTAGAATATTAGTGTTGTATGGAATGTGTTTGTATATTTCTTTAAAAAGGTTGTTTGTTTTGACTTGGATGACGAATATGATTTGTTTGGATTGTTAAAATGTGTCAGAATGTTATATCTTAGTGTGCTGAATTGAGTTTATTGTGCTTGTTATAAATAGGATATTTTTAAACATGATCAAATGCAGGAATGGTGAGGTTCTGGCAAAAAATATTATTTTTTATGATGAATTATGTGATAATTTTTTTCATTGTAAATTATTGAAAAATACTGTGTATCAAAATTCTACAATGAAAACAAGTATTTGTCACAAAATTGATGGTGAAAATCTATTTTCGTCGTAGAGTTAGCAACGAAAATAAGCATTCATTGCCAAATTGGGAATGAATATAGATTTTTATCGCTAAATTGGTGACGAAAATAGGTATTCATTGCCAAATTGACGATGAATATAGATTTTCATTGCTAAATTGGCAATGAAAGTGCTTTTGTCGCTAAATTGGTGACGAATACAAGTTTTTGTCACTAATTTTATGACGAATATAGATTTTTGTCACTAATTTTACGACGAATACCTATTTTTGTCACCAAATTGGCGACGAAAGTGTTTTCGTCACCTAATTGGCGGCGAATATAGATTTTCATCTCCAATTTAGTGACAAAAACACTTTCATCGCCAAATTGGTGACAAATATAGATTTTCATATCCAATTTAGCGGCAAAAACACTTTCGTTGCCAATCACTGATCTGTGACAAAGAAATTTATCGTCATCGATTTGGCGACCAAAAATTGTTTCGTCGCAAATCAACGATGAACTTAATTTCATTGTCAATTGATGATGAAAATATTTTTCATTAAAAAATCAGCGACAAATATCATTTTTGTCGTAAATTTACGATAAAAATCTTCGCAGATTTGTGTATGAGTAAATTTTGCGACGATATATGTTTTCGTCGTAAATTTGTAACGACTTTGGTGATGAAATATTAATTTATCACAAAAGTGGTGATGAATTTATAGTAACGGATACTGGGTAGATGCCGATGCTTCTTCTTGCTGAGTAATTGATGAGAATCGCTCCGTCGTGAGGACTGCTATCACTTCTGGCTCCATAATTAGCTTGGACAAAGTGTCAGCTAATACATTTAATTTTCCATCTATATGTTCAAAATGTACCTTTACTCCTGTTCCAGTGATAAAATCGGTGAAAGCCAGCCATCTAACCCTTGAGGGTTTATTCCTTGCAGTTTTATTATGAAAAGAAATTATCGTCTGACAATCTATCCTAAGCGTAATTTCTTCTTTATCCAGGAAATGTATCTTTAAGGCTAACATGGTTTCATCGTAAAATTTGGTGACGACCTATTACCCACAAAAATATTTTATCACAAAATATTTTTATGGTGAATTATTTTTTAAAATTCATCGCTAATTCATTGCCAAAGGCCTAATTTTTGTAGTGCTTTCTCATTCTGAAATGCATCATGGTTTTGGATCGTAATGGAGTTTGACATTTCTATATTTGAGCGAGGCTTAATTTGATAAACTAATAATCTTTCACTAGATCTCCTTCTCTTTGTTGGGTATTCAAGATAGAAAACTTGTTCAGCTTGTACCGTGAAAATGAAAGGTTTAAACTTGGTGAATCTTTTATTTGCATGAATCTCAACTAAATTGTAGTTTGCATGTGATAATACCATGAACATTTGAATAATACACACTTTTTTATAAATAGGATATTCAACTTCAATGATTTTGTAAGTGTGATTTCGTCAAATGTTTCATAGTAATCATATTCAGTATCAGTGTTGGTGATAGATTCTTTTACACAAACACTTGAATTAGAGGTTATTGTATGTGCATTGCATTGTGTCACATGAAATTTCAAGTCATTCACATAATAACTAGAAAAGACTCGTATATTATGGAGAGGTCCTGATGCAATATTTTTTATCCTTTCATCTTGCATATTTGAAATTCTATGGTTCTTCACCTAAAAGATATAAATTTATTATAACATACTGAATAAAGATATATCTCTAATTTATTATAACTAGAATGTGTTCATACAAGCTATCAATATAAGTAAATTAAAAATATATCTTAAAACCAGAAGGAATAATGGGATAAATATTTAAAATTAGAAGTTAACTCACTTTAAGTAGAGTTTGACCTTATCACAGTTGAGGACTATATATATTCTTGCTACTTGATATTCTTTTGGATTTAACCATTTACTAATAGATGCACCCATTGTCTTACCAAGAAACTTAAAAATAGAAAGTATCTTTGGGTGTATCGGTTGAGCATTATTAGAATTTCGAGGATACTTGCGATGTTTGATTTTCACATTATTAGTAAAATAATATGAGCAAAAATAAGATATTTTTTCAACTAGCTAAGCATTACATATTGACCCTTCAACTCTTGCTTTATTACGAATATTATTCTTTAATCTAAAAAATCATTCAAATGGATACATCCATCTGTACTGCATAGGACCAGCTAGTCGTGCCTCGTAAGGTAAATGAATTGGTAGATATTCCATTGAATCAAAAAAATTAGGTGGGAATATACGCTCAAGTTTACAAAGTATAAGAGGAATTTCAATTTTCAGTCGAATCATTTTCGCTGTCATAATAACCCTCGATGTCAAATTTTTTTTAAAAAAGACTCAATTCTATAAGTGCTCACCAAACATTATTAGGAAGTAGATCATGGAAGGCGATTGGAATAACCCGTTGCATGAACACATGACAGTCAGGACTCTTTATTCCAAACATTTTTAATTTGTTCATATCCACACATCGAGCCATATTCGAGGCATACCCATTAGGGAATTTGACTTCTTTCAACTAACTGCACAATATCTGCTTACTTTCTTTATCCAATGTATAGCAAGCCTTCAAAAATTTACTGATTGTTTCATTTTGATGCAACTCAGGTTTGTTAACTAATTGTTTCAATTCCTCACATAATTTTGTTGTGTCTTTATTTTGCCCATAATATTTATCACAGTATTGAAAATATTATCAAAAAATTCTCCTCTACATACATCACATCTAAATTATATCGAATGAGCAGATACTTACAATATGACAACTCCCAAAATATGCTCCATTTCTTCCAACCACACTTGCAAACGCTAGCAATATATTTATTTAAATCGTTAAAACCTATCTAATTTACTGGTACATATCCATAGTTGTTTATTTCTCGAAGGACTTCCTCTCCTGACTTAAGTATGAGTGGTTATTTTCTGACCACTCTATTCTTTATGAACTCATTTTATTTCGCTTGAAAGGGTGTTCTTTTGGAAAAGTTCACTTCGGGCTCCAAGTATCTTGATATGATGCTTGAAACTTAAAAGGTTGTGTATAACAGATCTGAGCTTGGATACAAAGTCAGACATAGGTCTTATTTGTCGCTTGTACATCGAACTAAGAAATCTCGAGTCCAAGCATGGGTTCTAAAGTCTAATCTGACCAATCCAGTTGGACTGAATCAATACTGGATTCTCAATGATCAAATAATCAGACCCAATAGGGATCATGATCCAGGGGATCTAAAACACTACATGTTAGATAAAAATTATTTGATTTGATTTGATTTTTTATTTTTTTATTCTTGTTGACCTTAGATTGAATCTAGGTTAGTTAAGAACACAGATTTGATTAATACTTGCCCAACCTAATACCAGGGTGGGATGAGATAATAGTATGCTAGGGGGTAAGGAGTATCCTATTTGGTTTACTTAGCTGAGTGGAACTAACCGAAACTACATTGCCAAACTCTAGACTAGTTAGATCAAAGTTTTTTCTTAGATTAGTTAAGTGTATGATTTCTCGAACTAACTTTGTCTTAAAATGTGGTCGTTGTTCCAATATCTAAGAAGGCTCCTGTGCCTTACCACTACTTGGAAGTTGATTTTTGAAATACACACTTAATTAGTCAAACGGTTAAACTTGAATCTAACTTAATGTCAATCAAATCTTAGATAATCACAATTCAATTAATTAAGATAAAAATTGAAAACTATCTCACACAATCCATAGAATTAACTCTTTGATAAACTAGAAATGAGTGAGATAGAATTAGACATGTTAAAACCAAATCAATTAACTCAATTAATTTAATTTAATTTAATTAATTTTTAAAGTTTAATCAATTAATTTTTAAAACTTAAGTAACTCTTAAACTAAATTAATTAACCTTTAAAATTTAATTAATTAATTAAACTTAACTAATTTAAACTCAATTCCAATGGTAAGCCCGGCCCAACATAATCCGGTCGCCCAGATATAAATCCAAGTGGCCCAAATTTCTTCCTGAATATCACCCATAGTTTCGTGCAGACACCCTCAATTTTTAGAATCCAAGCACCCCACATCGCACGAAATATAGGTGTCCCGATTAGAATACAGGTGTCCAGATCACATCTATATAGGCACCCGAGATCTAAGTTTCCAAGCCACCCAAAACTTCCTTCCAACCTCCAAAAACTTCTTCCCGCACCATCGTCAAGGTTTTCTTGGTCGTCAGTTTTTCATTTTTCAAATCAATATGGCTAAGTAAGCCCCTGAGCGATCTTGAAGTCAATTAAGTTATTTTTTCTTAGTTAAAATCTTAATTTATGCATTAGGATTAAGAGGAAAATCATTGAGGTTGGGACTTCTAATACCCCTAGTACAGATCTAGATTTCCTTTTGAGGAGCAGAAGATTAGATTTGCATCATTGACATTTGTACCCCTACATTCTAAATATTTATGTAGGATATTTTTTTGCACGTTCATGCATACCTTCCATAGAGGTCATAGAGCATTACGACCTAGAGAGACTAGTGTATTATACTGCCCGGTTAACACAGGTTTGTGTGCCGAGCTGTACAATAGCCGAGTTTAGATCGACGATCTCACCTACTCTACCCGAGTTTCAAGGAGAGATTTCATCCTATCTCCCACCATGATTAGAGAACACTTAGGACTTAGATATTCATCATGTCCATTTACCTGCTACCCCCTAAAAATGGACCTTTTGGTGATCCCTACTCACATATCATATTAGACATTATGCATTCATACTTTTTTGGAGAGGAGAGGGTCCTTACAGTGACCCAATTTCCATCATTCAGACTTAGAGTACAAGATTATGTTCTGTATAAAGTCTTAGTGACTTTTATTCTGCCCCTGACTACTAGGGATGTCGTGATGATGCGACTATTTCATATATTTCTTTTATATGCACTACATCATAGGTTAGATATAGATATTAGTCTACATATGTTCATGCCATCATTTTTTCATCTAGTGTCACCACTAGCAGGAGGGTACATATGCCCTATTGTCATATTTTGACTTCACTCCTAGCATCTCTTGGGTTTGACGTCATGGGTGAAGTCAAAGTAGCTAATGAGTTTGACATGTTAGGCATTAGGAACTTCTCCTTAGCTGGAGTCCATATAGATGAGGACTGGATCTTGTCTTAGAGACGGGGGAACTAGCCTCAGCCACAACCGACAACTGAGGGCGAGGAGGACAACATCGACCTAGCTGACCTTCTACAAAAAATGCTCCACCTCCTATTACTCTGGAGCAGAGAGTGATCAAACTTGAGAAGTCAGTTACTAGTATGAATGGGTCAATTACCAGATTGCACGAGTAAGTTGCCACCTACCAGCAGACTATGGCTAGCTAGTATGAGAATCAGGAGGAGCAGAGAGGGCTACTCACACTGAGATGATGGACATGCTCAGATCTTGGGGCATGGACTACCCTCATCCACCACCCTAGTAGACCCCACTAGTCTTAGATTTTGCTGTGTTTTGACTTTGCTTATTCAATGTTGACTTTGACTAATTTACTATTTAGTGCATTAACCTACTTTATCTTATGTTAATTGCAATTTTTTCTCATAATTAGGAATGTGTTTGGTAGACTAAGGATATATATATATTTTTTAATTATATTTTTGTTCAAAATTAATTTTTTTAAATTCATGATTTTCAAATCTACTATTACCTAGTTTTTAAAATATTTTTAAAATTATACTTGTCTTTAAAAACTTAGTTTTAAAATTTTAATTTCAAAATTAAAAGCTAAAATTTGACTTAGCCTAAGCAGTCCCATAGAAATTATGCATCTATAGACTTAAGTTACTGCATCTCATAAAACAGATTAGATAACTTGCTTGTGTATTATGAAATCTAGAATAGTGTGAGATGCATCCTGGATTTTCGATGCTTATATCCATGCATCAAACCTAAAACTTGGGCTAAAAATAAAAAATATAGATCAAAGTTAAGTATTCCTACTTAGTAAAGGTTAGTTGGAATGATACATTTAAACTTGACTAACTTGGTCAAGCTGTTACCTTTTGATAATCAGCCAATAATAATGAGTTAGACATGTGCCTGAAGGATGATATTTTTTTTATCTAAGTATTTTTATGTATTATATAAATAATATGCTTAGAGTCAAACCCAATTTTTCACAAAATTGAAGGTTATAATTTCAAACTTTTTAAAAAAACACCTCAAGTTTTAACAAAGATTTTTTATTATGTCAAAGGGAGAGAGTATAACCAAGTTAAATTAAACTTTAAAAATGACTTGAAAATTGCATTGAAATATAAAATTTTTTAAAATATTACCTTGAAATTTTCAATGTTCATACTAGAAATTTTTTAACTCAAAATTATCTTTTCAAAAGTTTCAATGGTTTTTTAATGAAATTGACAAAGACAAAACCATGCCAACTTTAGGGGAGAGAAGGAAATTTTTTTAAAAAATTATTTTTTAAATAAAACTTAACTTCAGGGGGAGAACTCTTGAGTAAAGGGGTAGTCAAAATATTAATTTTTCTTGTTACCGACTTGAAAATATGCCATGATTTTTTTGTTAAAGAAATGTTTTACTTAACTTGGAATCTAGGTTGTCATAATCAAAAGGGAGAGATTGTTGGTACAGGGAGTATCAAATGATCGAACCTGAGTTTTAATAATGGTAAAGGGTTCAAGTTAAGTTTGAGAAGTGGACTAATAAGCTAAACTGAGTGTGCAGGTAGCACAGAGAAGCCCTAATTACAGCTAGGCAAAGGAAGTCCTGATAGTGGAGAAGAAATACCTGATTTGGGACAAGGAAGACCTGATCTGGAGGATTGGGCAAGAAAGATCTGGTTTGAAGGACTGGGCAAGGAAGTCCTGGTCTAGAGGACTGGGCAGGAAGTTTTGACAAATCAAAGCACCAGACAGAAAGTCTAGGTTGCAGGTTTGGAGGATCGGACATCTAGTAGTCAAAGACCATGGGGGCTGAGAATCAAGGCTGAGCAAAAGTTCAATAGGTCTGGATGACTTAGTTGGCAAAAAATAAATTCTTCTAAGTGGAGTTGGTGAGGATCCGTTCCCGGTAAGGGGAACAATAGACGTCGGTCTGATCTAGGGTTTCATTGGAAACCTAAAGTTAAGACTAAATAGTTTGTAAAAACTATTATCTTTCCTGTTATTTTATTTTCTGGACTAACTTGTAATACAGAAAATGATGGACTAAACTTTGTATTCCGGGCACCCTTATCTAGATCTAAGCGACCGAACAATCCAAGCGCCCAGAAGTGATCCAGGCGATCGGACATCAGTCGAATGGACCAGCGAGGTGGATGAGGTGGCAGAGTCCTAGTGGTCGGGACACCTTAGCCTCTAGGCGTCCGGAGAGGTTGCCAAGTGCTTAGATTTGGATAAGGCATTGTGGAGTTAAAGTTGATCCGGCAACCTCTACGTTAGCATCCAGGCGCCTGAAAGGGATATAAGCACCAGAAGATGCCGAGTCAGCATTGAAAGT
>NW_027432440.1:0-1741 GCF_044706935.1 Curcuma longa
AAGAGGCGTAGCAGAGGTACAACTCTTATATTATATACAGTTAGTCTACGCCAAAGGGGCTATTTATCTCCTTTCGTAAATAGCCCCTTTGGCTATTTATCTACTCTGCATAGCAGAGGAACTTATATTATAGTAAGGCGTATTAGTCTACGCCTTTGGGGCTATTTCTCTCCTTTAGTCGTAAATAGCCCCAAAGGCTATTTATCTCCTCTGCGTAGCAGAGGTACTTATATTATATACAGGCGGATTAGAACTTAATATTATGAATGTAGGGCCTTTGGGGCTATTTATCTCCTTGGGTATTGGGAACTTATATTATAGTAAGGCGGCCCTAATATATCGGGGCGGGAGAAGGAGGGAAAGATGTGATTAATGTATGACGAGTAGGTGGGACCTGAGGAAGTTTCTTCCAAGACCCTGGCCTAGCCCAAGTGGATTACCAGCTTCATAAAGTACTTATCCAGAGTTCGACTTAAGGATAAGATGTCCTATCCGACTGAGGGCAGGAAAGGCTAAATGCGCCGCTATAGGAGCTCGGCCTCAGTGTCGGGTGCTCCTTTCCTTGCTACAACACGTGACCTTTCATACCAATTACCTCACATATAAGTGATCTGCCATCGCAAGGCTGTGACCTTGATTCAAGAACTGAAACGCCTTTAATTGACGATATAGGGAAAGGTTGTTTAACTCATGTTGAAGCAGGAAATTGAAACCTCTCACTAGAAGTATGCGACTTATCTCGACCTCTCTTGAGGGCGGAACCACACAAAGAACCGAAGTGTAGCATCCCTAAAGGCCTTGCGCCACGGACGGGAAAGAGACAAAGGAAGGAGTCGAGGTCCTCTCTCTTTATGCAATGTGAGGCTCGTGTGAGTGAGCTTTCCTTAGTGCCTTTCCTCTGCTCTGGAGGAGTGAAGGAGAAGTAGCTCCATGCTGAGTCACTTGACGGAGTGGTCTTATGGCACTATGACTTCCTTAAAGAATCAAGGGATGAGCACAAGAATATGAATAAGGGCAGCCAGCATAATCAAACTCATGGGCCTCGTAGGAGCTATCCTTGATTGTGCTCTCGCTGTCTTCCTTCCTATAACTCCATTCACTTCATTCTATCCATCAGACCCCCGCTGGAGGACTACTTATAACTAAGAAGATGTGAAAGTGGGAGAACTCTTTGGATTAGCATGCGTCGCTGTCGCTCTAACCGTGAACTTAATAGTAGCATCTTTCAAGTATCAATAGCCAGCAGACCTATCAGACCTATCCAACTGCGCTTGAGGAGCTCGCCTCACTGCCCTTAGCTGGCCGAGCGAGGTAGGTGCTTCAATCATGCAACCCCCTTTCTATCCTATTCTATTAGAGCAGAAGCAGAGAAGTTGAATCAACGAACTCCTTGGATGGGGAAGAGTGGAAACTACTCTTCGTTCGGTGTGGGAGACATGACCATTGCTTCTCGGGTCCTTTCTGTAATTGGATAGGATTTTCCAAGGATCTCTTTCCAGTAGCTCTAGCGCCTCACAGTCTATCAAGGAGAGGACTCCGTGGGGAGGAGGGTCGGGTCATTATCTTAGGTCGCAACATCCTCGACTACGGTCCTATACAGGTAAAGCTGAAACTCACTACGACACTTTAAACTAAGCAGATCAAACTGGCCCGGGCCGAGTCAGCTCCCCATTCTTAAACCCTTCCATGTAGGGGCCTGAGCGAAGAGCTTTCCTACTCAAGCCCATGATCCATAACCATT
>NW_027432441.1:0-21978 GCF_044706935.1 Curcuma longa
AAAAACTGTTCATTTAATGCTCATTAAAACGTCTTTCTTGGCACGTGTGGAGGGCTTCGCGTAAAGAATGCTACGCCAACTCTCTTAACCCTCTCTCTTAAGGAATGCTATGCTCAGTTCTATTCTCTGCCTGATCCTTCTTGCTTTTCCTTGTTTTGATAGGCACTCCACTCTCTCATCAGGACTGGTGGCATTGAGAGCTCGACCAGAATGAGGATCCGAAGCCTTTTTGATAAAGAGTACACAATTGAATTGGTTTGATAAAGAGTACAGTCTCCGACGCTCAGTGTCAAAGATCAGAGAGAGGCCTCTTCCACTTCAGAGCGCAGTACAGGCTGCGAAGGCACGAACTCACCAATGCCCGGCAGAGAAGTACTTGATCACCTATACGAGTCCTACGCTTCAACTGATGATATATATTCCCTAGAAGTCGGAACTCTCCAGAGAAAGCTACGTGAATTCCAGTCTGACCTATGGAGCCACTCTACGATAGGTCAGGAACCCGAGCCGAAAGATGAATCCGAAAAGGAGACTGCTCATTCTACCGCCGAAAGTGGATTACCTACTAAGCTATAGTGGGGGCCTCTCTGAACAGACTCTTGAGCGATACGATCCAAGGAGTGGAAGGAACAAAGCATAGTGCCATAGAGCTCTTTCTTTCAGTAGCCACCTTGATGAAGCAATTACATCATATAGAAGACCTTCTTCTTGATCGCAGCAAAAAACCTTTTGATTATTGTGCGGGCATTAGTGCGGGCTTGGAGTTCGTGCAGGCAGGCTGCAGAGCATCAGACGCGGAGGCATTGAAAAGAGTCCACTGGGGCAGGCCGCGCTCCTTATTGTGATTAGAGGCCCTCAAGAATTATTGAAACCGACCGGAGCCCTTCAGTCTAGCATAGCATCCCCTCACATTAAAGAGTCCAACTAGAGGGTGGTGGAAGAGGCCGCCGATTCAGACTCGAGGGATTAATTCACTCCCAAGGTCGGGTTCACTTGTTGCTCCGTCTTGGTGGGAGTTATGCTATCCTAGTATTCCCTATCTCTTGCTTGAGAGCTCACTGTTGGGGTGAGGCAATCTTTAGATCTGTTCGCCGGGACAAGACAAGATAGCTGGTCCAGCACTCAAGACGTAGGGAGCCTTCAACAAACAAGAGGCTGTCCTCTCCTCTATGGGGAGCGTCTTCTTTCAGTCGCTTACAAGTAGTGCTTTCTTTCTTTTGGAGCAAGGGAATCTTGGAAATTATAGTGGGGGGGCATTTCATTCTAATTAAAAAGGAGCGGAGCGCACTAGTGAGGCCAGCAGACTCGGACGAAGAGAAGAGTTATGATTGAAGGTGGACGCCCTTGCCTGAGCCGCTATGATAGCTTTGAACCTGATCTGATCGAGCGAGCGCGCCCACCATTAATAAGAGAGATGGTTCTCGCCTTTTGCGAGATTCAAGTACGGATTGAGTAATTGCCAATCTTTATGGAGTCTCGGTCCTTCCTTCTTAGTAGCTCCTAAGCTGGGTTTATGGTGAGGGGTCGCTCCTAAGTGTTCAGTCCTTCTATGAGGGCAGCGCCCACCTAGCTCGTACATCATGTAAGGCTAAGAGCACAGTCCACAAAGACAAGACTGCTGAGAAAGCTTAGCTTCAATCAAATGCCTCTCAGGATTCCGTTCCGATGCACAGAGTGGGCCCACCATAGCGTAGCTTATCGCCTAGCTATACGGAGCACCAGGCCTCCCTGCTATTCAGTTGCCTATAGAGCCGAAGAGTGGATGTGCTTCAAGATTCCCTCGCTCTGCCTATCGTTAGGAATGCACGTGAGGTCAAACCGATATAGTTCTTCCTGTCACTTCCGACAGTAGAATTGAGAGATCGTGGGAACGAAGAATAAGACGCTGCCACTTGATCACTAAAGTCAAGAACTCTCTCTTATTATATTATATAACGAAAGCAATTTATAGTTGACTGATCGTGTGACCAGCGTTTGTTTATTTATAATTGACTGTACCGCTGGTACTTTATCTTTTCCTTCAATCACCATCTGTGTATTACTTTTATTATAGAACTGATGGAAAGGAATTGAGATCCGATACTTGAGGAACGTGTGAGCAGAGCAGCAAGAAAGAAGAACAGTACTGCTCCGCTGCTACTTGATCAGTGTTTCAAGAGCCTATCCTTATTAAATACGAAACACATTGATTTGGCGACAAGCAAGCTGAAAGAATCAAGACCATGAAAGCGAAACCCTTAACCTAACCGGACCATTCAGGTGATACAGCCCCGACATTTCATGTAAGACTAGAGCATAGCACTGACATTCCTGAGTCCATCTCCTTCACGAGTCGTGCCGGACCTACTTTCTTCTAAGATGGAGTACCCGCAAACTGAGTTGCTCGAGACGAATGATAAGGGCGGGCACAAAGAAGTATGAAGCTTCGCCCAGCAGAGCTCACATGATCAAATAATCCAAGAGCAGCGGTCGGATCTCCATTGGGCTGGGCAAAAGCTCTGTGTTCGCACTCCACAAGCCCCTTGTTTTGAGTTGACCCGGCAGACTCTACTCTAGGTTGGGTTCAGGGCTTCCCCCCGCTTTTTCAATTGACGCTGAGCCAGTCTGGGCATTTAAGAGAGCTGGCAAGAAGGGATGAAATGGGGAGCGCATCATCTGCTGCCGACAAATCCTAAGATCCTAAAGCGAATTTGCCTGGAGCGAGAAGGGACCGCGGACTCGCGCTTACACGATAGTAGCACCGGCTCCTTGTGCGATGTAAAGGATTTCCGGGTCAAGGTAGGCAGTACGGTTCGATCCGGGATCCATCTTTGTAGTACACCTCCGCCTCTTCAAGCACCTATTCAAACTCTACCTATGAGGGCACCTCAGAGAACTATACCTGGTATGGTTCGGGGACTAGTCTTAGGGTCCGGGCCCGCGTTTACATCTGATCTTTTGCAAGAGTCGGCCTCACTCCTTTCTTCCGAGTTTTCCTTCCTTGTCTAGGTAGCCATGCCATGGTCTTAGTCGTTGTTCTATGAACTCCTTCTTCGCTCTTCCTCTCACTTGAAGGGGTGGGTCTCAAGCCCTCAAAGAGAAGAGACCTCTCGTTGTTCGGCCAAGGGTGGCTTCTATCAACAAATGGACGTCCCGCTCGAGCCACAAACACGCTCTAAATGAACACATCTCGGGAGGTTTCCATAAGGGCGAAACTGGGCAGCAATGCTAAGAGTACAGAAAGGGGCAGGCTTCTTGCTGCTATGCTTCTCCCGGGGTCATGCCATGCTTAGCTTACCAACCTAACCTACTACTTATCTACTTAACTGAGGTAAGGGAGCTTAAACAACCTGTACTGGCTGACTGACAAAGCTACCTATCCCTGGTAGAGGCATGGCTGGCTAGGAAGACACCTATTAGGAGCCTGGCATGAGAGGTCCCGAGCACAGGCTAGTCCCTCTGCTGACAGGCGTAGGAAGAAAGGTTCTTGCTCGAGTCCCTAACCGCATTCCACTCTTCAAGCACTAGTCCCTGACTGCATTCCACTCTTCAAGCATGGGTGCTCAGGCTAATAGGACCCGGGTGTGGGTACGGTTCACGAATGAATCAATCGGTAGAAGCGACTTCTCTCTAACTGGGCTCACGAAGGCAGGGCACCTCTCTCTCCTTTGCACTAAACTGGCCAAGAGCTCGGATGGGGATGAGACCGGCTGAGGAGCGAGTGAAAGAGACACAAGTGCAGTCCTGACTCCCTGGACCTTAGACAGACCACCGAGACGTATAACGCAGCAAAGGATAAGGCTATTGATTGGCGGAGATGCAAGTTCAAGCTGTGCTTCGAGTGAGAGACTTCCAGAAGGTGGGGCACTCTTCAATAGCAAGCATCTCGTGCGGGACCACGAAGACAGGGCACTCTTCAATATAGCATCTCGTGCGGTACTGGAATCCAGTTAAGGCAGTCAGTGGGAAGCGAGGGGGAGACCAGACTCGGCAAATATATAGTAAGTGGGCTCAGATTGGCCAGTCCTGGGGATTGATAGTCTTCGGTGCTCCGCGGCTTCGAAGGAGGATCAGAGCAGGAGAGGCACGGAAAGGTCTCCGAGTCCACGGCTGAGTTCTTGCTGCAGAAATAGATCTCGAGAATCTATCTTTATAGGCTAGGCTCTACTCTGTGGAGAAGGTAGCGGGAATCCGATGCTTGAAATCAGTCGGAAGCAGATGTTCACTATACTTCTCGGGTCGGTCTAGACTAGGAAATCCCCCCGAGGGGGGGAAAGGGGGGTCACGATCCATTTCAAAAGAAATCCCCTCGTGAAAGTGAGTTAAAGATTATACCTTTCCTCGCTCAAGTCAAGAAAATCCGAAAATAAATGCAAAAAAATGTGCAAAAAACTGCAAAAATGTGATAGAAATTTTCCCTTCCCTAGCGAACATCGAAAAAGCACGAAAAAAAAGGTAGCGGTCCATTTTCATCAAAAAAATGCTAAAATTGGATCGATTTGTCTTCCCTAGGGACATCAAAAATGATCGAAAAAATGATCAAATTTGATGATTTGAGTGCTCAATTTTCTGGATTGAATTCCTTCCTATTCCTTAGGGGAATTTTGGATTGCATAGAGTTTCTTTATTTTTCTATGTAGATGTTTTTCACTAATTGGGCTAAATAGCCCTTCTCCGAGTGAATTGGACAATTTAGGCTAAGCATAGGGACCCCCCCGATTCCCTGGACACTAGTTACGGCATCATCGCACATAGCTGCACCCTGGGGGCCAATCCCCCTCCTTCTAGTCCTCCCTGATGGGGGGGGGGTCTGGGGGGACCTTTCGATTTTGAGCTCGAGTTGAGGTTCGGATTCGAGTTTTGAGTCTCAAGGAGCAAAGAGAAGGAGAATCCCCTTGTTTTGAGTTTTGAGGAGCCCTGCCCCCAAAGAGAAACTGCCCGGCCGGTTGGCCGTGGTTTGGTTTTCCGGGTTCGACAAGCGAAGCGGAGGTACCGGAGCGTAGCGATCACAAAACTGGTTAAGTGCCCTTGCCCTTGCCCGTTCGGTTGCTTTGCCCGGTCGGCCTTAATCAGTCCGTCCTTTCTGTCCGGTCTTTTGGGGGGGAAAGGAATTTCGCGCGCGCGCGCGTACGCGCGTACTGGAGTACTGGCCTCCTAGGCCAGACGGCCCTTGGACAGTACTGGCCTCCTAGGCCAGACACGATTAAAAGTGCCGTCCCTTGTTTGGACAGTACTGGCCTCCTAGGCCAGACCCTTTTAAAAGGTGCTATCTCCCGTTATGCGCTCGTGTTTTCCTGTTCCCGTGCCTGAGTTCTTTCTATCCCTGGCACCCTTATCTCCTACTCCTAAACTCTCCCCAATCAAGTTAGTTCTCTCCTCAACTTGACTTTCCTGAAGTTTCGTTCCTCAAGTTTCGACAGAGTTATGTATATCCCTAGCACCCCGATTTGCCCCTCCCGTTTCCACGGTCTAGACGTACGGTTTGGACGGTCTAGACGGTTTCTCGACGCTCTCTATCTTAGATCCCTTGTTCCCAGAACCCTTGGGTCTCCCCCCCTTATCAGGTCTGGCTGTCAGTCGGTCGTCGGCTTGTCCTGCGAGTCCTCTCTAAATGGCTTGTCCCGTACCCGCAGGATGATCCCCAATATCCAGTACTGGTTTTGTACTGTCATAGCCCTATGCCATCTGTCTCAGTTAGCAATCGTTGGGAAGGAGATTCAATCGTTGCCCGTGTCCGTTTTTGTCAGATGATCTGTCCTGTCTTTTGTCACTAGTTTTCTCTCTATGAAGTGAGGACGCTGGTCCAGAGGATGTTCATTTGTCCCTTTTGCAGTACTAGCCCTGTCTATGCGTGGTCATGAGGGGTTTCCTATTGGGGACTTCGTGTCCCGGGCAATATAATCTTGTCCTGGCGTATGTACCCCTAGTGAGTACTCAACAGAATAGGTGTTCCCTTGTTGCTAGCGATTTACTTTTCTTTGTCGCGTCGCCGCTCGTGAGACTTGTTGATGCGTCGGTTCCCTCCGACAACCCTGTACTGTAGAGGCTAAGCCTTTTCGGCACAGTTTTGAACTGCTATAAGGTACTTATACTGAAGTACCCTGTGATAGCGAATACCGGTTAAAGTACTATGGTCCAAAACTCCCTCTCCAACAACGTCGAAAAAGACTCCGTAGACTTGACGTGAGTACCTTTGTTTGAGCTTAGTTCAACTTGTTCGCACCCACCCAAACGCAACTTAGAGCTTCTTTTTTAAGGTCTCGACTGGGCAATATTAAGTTCCTGCGGGACTTCCACCCCCTCTGCTCTTTGTCCGGTTTCCAATTAAGGTCCTTATCCGGTGGCAGCTTGTTTCCCCAGCTGGCTATGATTCTGCTTTGCGCTCTCGCAGAATTTCGCGGCTTGATCGACAGCTTCAAGACTGGCTTATTAGGCCGCTTGAAGCCTTCAGCTACAGACTAGACTTCTTGGGCCGGAGACAAGGGAATATTTAGCACGACTAGTGGGCAAATATTTGATTAGTACATGTTGGTTCCCATTTCAGGTACCATACATCTCTCGGACACCAAGGCGGTATGTAGCCATATCTGTGGTCTATTACCGGAGCTTGTCCTGTCTTCCTAGTACGGACACTATTCTTCAAGTGTGTCACTTTGTACGGACAGTAATCTTCGAAGATGCACTTAGTGTGGTTCGTTTCGACTCAGAAGTGCCAGTCGTGGATTTACCAAGAGGGCTCTATCCTTTGTACCACGTATTGATTAGTGTTCTTTAACTCTACTATGCCAGATACATTCTTCTGGGCCGTTGTAACACACACTGGTTTGGGGCTGTTACATTAAACGGGTTCAAGTGAGAACGTTCGCCTCCATAGCTTCTGTATCCCCACCTGCCAAGCTAGCTCTCACTACGAGACTGGTATATCTGCTGTGCTCAATATTCCTTCATGATTGCATGTTCCTCAGGCATGCATGTTCCATAGGTTAGACCCTGAGCTGCCTAACTGTCTGTAACTCATGAAACTCCGCACTACTCCTCTTTCGGCGAGTGCGATCGAGGAGGTTTTCTTTTCCCTCATCTAATCCGTGCCTAATCACCAGGGGCATCCCTTTTAGTTGCGCTTTGATTTAGGTTTGTTTGGTTAAATTGTGATCCAGATCTTTGATGTGGCCATCTCTCTCCACGTTCGTGCCTTTTGCCCAAGCGCTTTTGACGCACAGCACGATCGCTCGCAACCTCGAGTTTGACGAGGAACTTATATTATAGTAGGGCGAAACTTTCAACGACCTATTTATAAGATGCAATTTTTGATGCAATTTGATCGAATTTTGGTAATTTATTTATATTTATTTTAGGGCCATCGAATTTGATCGAATTGTCGGGATTGGAAACCCTAACTTTGATAGTCGAAAACGCGCTAAAACGCACTTTTGTGTGCTCGCATGTGTGAAAGTACGTGTGCTAGTCTGTGTGTACGTGTCCTTTCGTGTATGTGTGCACGTGTATGCTAGAATTTGTGTGTGATGTCATGTTCGAACAGGCTCACTTTTCTAGGCTAAAACGCGCTGTCGTTATTTTCAATTTTTGTGTGACTATATTAACTACGTGAAAAGTTTGCTTAAGGGAGTATGTCGAACAGGCCAACTTTGATAGTCGAAAACGCGCTAAAACGAACTTTCTTTCGTGTGCTGTCCGTGTGTCTTTGTATAGTATAATCCCGACCTTTCCTTTATTTCAAGATTAAAAATGCACCTAACAAAGGGTGCCACGAGGGGTGATTTTGATATTCTTAGCTCTAATATCCAACAACCGAAGAACTAGTGATGATACATAGTAAGTAAGTGTGGGCTCTGCGAACCTAGCGACGTTCTTTCTCATCAATTAGTGTGGTGCAAGTGGGACTCTTTGAATACTTAGCTCAACTTACTGTTATGAGCCTGCGAACCTAGACTATCTAGCCCAAGTGGCTAGACCAATAATCAGTAGCTGACATGTGTCTAGGCCAGAGTAGCGGATATTTCTAAGGGATGGTAGAACAGTACTGGCATTATTGCATTGCGGCCAAGTAGCCGCAGATATATATTTGCAGAGTCTCGCTGCTCTCATTCTATGCTTTCGTCTTCTGGTCAGTCCATTCAGTTATGTCTCTTTATGGGAACTATGGTAAGGTTCATGGAACCAATAGCTATTGTAAGGGTCTGAGAGTGGATGTGAAAGAATGTAATGTGTCTTCGCTGACCTTTCTTATTAAGGAGCGAAGGAAGCATCTGATCTCTCTCGCTTGAATCCACCCTCTCTTCTTCTTTCCACTCATGTTCTGTTCAATCTTGATTTTTGAACTCATATAAGTGTTTGTAAGGTGGACTGTAGAGTTGGCTTTCTCGGACTGTTGAGTCATGCTCATCAAGCACAGTTAAAAGTAGTCTGGGTAGGAAGGGATGGTGCTGAAAGGACAGAATCAAGGGCAAGAGTGAGTTTAGACAGGCGAAGAGAACCCGGTGAACAAGAGAGAAATGAAAGGGAGAAGAGGAAGAGTACGAAGGTAGAATGTACGGAAGCTGCTGTAATGCGATTCAAGGCTAACTGTAATGTAAGTAGTCTCTCTTACCTTTATTAAGGTAGGTGGGAACCAAAGCAGCTAATTTACGGTCATTACTTGCTGGTCTGGCTAGGAGCTTGGAATGAATTTAGTGCTTTAGCGAAGCCGGGACTCTCTTTGACGGACCACCGGGCACTAATGCCTTGCACACATGCGTCAAGGTATGAATTGAACTATATACTAGGCACCGAGACCAAGTTCTTATTCATTGACAGCTGCTGGCTCACTACCTAAGTTCACTAAGTCCGGTATAGGTCTTGCTTGGAGAGTGCATTCCCTACAGGAAGTAGACGCGAGAGCTCTTCGGGACCCCCTCTGATTCTGAGCAAGCACCCAGCATTTGAGCTATGACTTCTCTCTGTCCCCGTCCACATAAGGCTTTGATCTGACTATAGTATAGAACGAATAATATTCTTTGTTCAGCAAGAGGCATGGTTCGGAGGAAGAGCCCACCTAGAACTACCGCATCTGACTCTGCTTCGGTTGAAGCCAGCTCCAGACTCCCAGGGACTCTCTTCACTTCCATAGTATCTGCATCTTCTGAGCTTTCTTGCAGGGCTCCAGTTAACTTTCGGGTTTCAGAGCTCATTTGGACCTCGGGCATCAAGTGGGTCAGAGCCAAGGAGGACAAATGATACTTATTGTCCTCAAGAGAGAATCAAAAGACTCCTAATGAGGGATAAAGAAAGAGACCCAATACAATATAAGTCGGGCATAGGCCATGAAAGATTGGTTCAAGACCAGCTGATTCAGCCCCGGCACCAGCTAAGGCCTCAGTCCTATCTGGCACTAGCAGATGAGCGATAGACCTCTCCCTCTGTATTGCTTTCTTCTCAAAACCCGGAAAGAAAGGTGATAGTGACGGTGGAGATAGAGATCAACTCTTTCCCTGACTGGAGATCAATCCCTAGGTCGCAAGCAAGAATCTCAATCTATCTATCTCTTCTCATTTTCATATCATACAAGTAGAAGTAGCTCAGCCATCAGTCCTCTGTAGCGGATGCAGTTGGCTTGAGTTAGTTCTTAAGGTGGCCCCTGTGCTAGCTCGCCTATCCCGTCCTAGGAGGAAGAAGTAGTATGAGTGTAGTTCCACGTCGCTATCGCCCAAACTTATGTTTATTTTATGGCCTTGCATCTACACCAGCTTCACAGAAAGATCAAGCCTCTTAGGAACCTTTGAAGATATCCAAGATGTCCTTCGGGCTTGAATAGCACGAGTCTTCGCACCCTTTTATCAGACTTGGGTTCCGTTAATAAATCTCTACGTTCTGGCTGCTTTAGTAAAGCATATCTGAGGGCGCCTAAAAGAAATATATATACGATGATCTACATTCAAATTTGATAGGGAGACTTCTCATTTTTTCGTGCCCTTCAGTTCAGTAATTAAGAGCTGCTAAATGGGACTCCCACTTCCATTAGGGAGGTCGAAGTCAATAATCCCGGGATCCTTCGACTGGTCCCTATGAAATGCGTAGAATTAGAGGTCCGAGAACAACACTCAAGAGCCTAATTCACCAGCCTGTGGCATATTCTAAAAGGGAAGTACGAATTATTTTCTTGTAGTGTAGGCATGAAGAGAGCGCCCTCTCCTATCTTGTAAAAGAGGCTCCTGACGGCTTCACGATGCCAATAAAGTGTCAAATTAAGCACGCTATCATGGAGTAATGTTTATATGTTCAAATGGTTATTTTCTAATTACACAAATGGGGCAATACTGAGTTTGATCCGTGTGGAATCCACAGATGATATCCTTTTTAGCCAGCTTTCTTAACCCGGGCAGCACTACTAATCTAATAGTGAACATGCCTCGAGAGTATCCAAATTGTCTACCTGGCACCCGGGACAGAAGGGAATAAGATTCGGAGGCTCAGAACTAGATAGCGAGAAGGAATATTTTCAGGAGTTAGGCCTCGATTGATGGTTCCACTGCTTTATATGAGACAATTTCACTGGTGAAAGAATCAGAAGTTCAGTTGTAAGGTCAGGCCACTTAGGTTTAACCCTCGCATCTTATATTAGAAAGAGTTGGGAAAGAGATTGCTGACAACTGAACCAGTCAGTCAGTGGGCGCCTGGCCAAGGGAAAATGAGAACTCAAGGAAGAGCGCTTGATATCCTCTTTGAAGAGAAGGATCTGCCTCGGTCTCTCAATTCTTATCGTCCACTGGACTCTAGCCCTTGGAAGCCTCCTCCAAGAAGAGACACTGCCACCTAACTAGGAACTGAGAGAAGAAATACGCAAGGGGAACTGAGAGAAGAAAGATGTGCTCCGATTCCGCCTTCCCACACTGTTTAATTAGTGCCACACAGATTCTCAACAAAGACTCTCTACAAAGCAGAGATCTTCCGACCTCCACAAATCACTCCCGATCCCAAACCTGGAACTCTCTTCGATCACCCCTAACCACTGAAGACTGACACCGCACTGAGAGGCCTAAGATCAGATGGAGATTGCCACTTAACCACTAGTCGGACTCGAACAGAGAGAACTCCCCCTCCTACCCATTCTACTCCCCGGCTAGAAACCTCCTGGCTAGCTCCATTCCACACACACTTAACCGCGCCTGGACTCTGAACTACTTCCCGGAAGTCCCTCCTTTCAAAATGGCCCCCCCGCGTCACTGTCGTTCGCCCCTCTCCTTTTAGGCTTTCTCCACACTGTCCATTCCGTCCCTTCTTTATTCGATGTCCTTTCCTTGCTTCGGAATTTCTATTTATTTTAGGTAAATATCTCCTTTCTATTTATTTTAGGTAAATATCTCCTTTATATTTATTTTAGGTAAATTCGGATTAGTCGTAAATAGCCCCTTTGGCTATTTCTTCTACTCAGCATAGCTGAGGTCTTTATATTATAGTAAGAGGGATTAGAACTTAATTATAGTAAGTAGGGCCTTTGGGGCTATTTATCTCCTTTCGTAAATAGCCCCTTTGGCTATTTATATGCCTCTGCGTAGCAGAGGTACTTATCTTATATTATATACAGTTAGTCTACTTAGTCGTAAATAGCCCCTTTGGCTATTTATATGCCTCTGCGTAGCCGAGGTACTTATCTTATATTATATACAGGCTGATTAGTCTACGCCAAAGGGGCTATTTATCTTCTTGGGGCAATTTCTCTCCTTTAGTCGTAAATAGCCCCTTTGGCTATTTATCTCCTTTTGCAGGCACGCAATTATACTGGTAATAATCTGCTGCGGAATTTATATTTCTTTTAGGGCCAGAAAGTTATGATTGTAAAGAACTCTTGGAATGCCCAATAGCAGCATAGTTTGAGTTATTGTCTTCAGAAGTTGTCTCTCTGCCGGCAGCTGAGCCTGCTATTGCTTTCCCTCACGAGCCCGAGTCCGGTTCTGATGTTTATAGTTCGGAGAAAGCTGCTCCCTTCATTCCTCTCCGTCGTACCGGTAGAGAGAGTCAATTCCAAGTCGGATTCTTAAGCTAACACGTTTACGCCGGCCTCCTCTTCTTCTTAAAACGTTGTTGTGCGATTGGGTTTGCTACAGATAAAGACTCTTTCCTCGTGGGCGTTCATAAGCTTCTTTCGTCTTTCTTACTTAAACATAGGCGTGCGTACCGTACCTTTAACCCCTTTCCGGCAGCTCTTTGTTTGTGGAATGAATCCCTTTAGAGTGCCTTCTTTAGTGTCTCTTATTGGCTGCTTTTCTTGCAGCTCTGATTCGACTCTTGTTTGAGGCTCTTTCTGAACCTGTGGCAGGGGTAGATTAAGAGTTTGTTGAATCAGACCCCTGCCCCTTCAAAGAGTAACTCGAGCTACAAGAGAGGGGCGACTGAACAGGAGAGCTCTCGCGCTTACGCGCGAGAGAGTATTCCGGCTTCTACGGACTCGTATCAGAATCCGAATTAAAGCAAACTGCTTAAGAATAGCCAAATATATAGTAAGGGCCGCGTTTTAAGAAGACTGGTCGAGCCTACCACATAATTAAAAGAAGAAGTGTTCGTCCCGGCGAACGCGAATCAAGGAGCGAGTGATAACGACGCGTTGGAAGGCGCTATATTTAATTCTTTTTCTTTCGACTGCTGCTGCATCAGGTGTTCCTGGGTTATTATCACTCGTGCCGGGCCCTGCTTATAAGAGTATGTATCTTGTCCCGACACCTGCTTCTTATAGTAATTGGTTTCCTTAGTTCCTATCCCGGTTGGGTGAGCCCTCAGCATAATATTTGTAATTTGTCTTCGTCCCTATCACTTAGTCTTTCCATTCACCAACTTAGGAGACGAATTTGGAAGACGTCGTTATCACAATAATTCGTTCCTAACAAAAAAACACTCTCTCTCTATCTTTATACTCCCTAAATAATTACTACAAAACTTGCGATCCCAGCAGATTATTACCAGTATAGTTGCTAACATGGCAAAAAATAGTTATTAAAAACGTAGAACCCGTCGTTATCACTCGGAATTTATTTTATTTTAGGGTTATATTATATACAGGCTCAGTCGGCCCTTACGGATGCCGTGGGGTTTTCAGTTCACCGATACGAGTTTGAAGACATCCGGATATGAGACTCAAGCTGTTCGGGATTTGAGAAGTATTGTTATTTTTGGCCTAGAAGCAAAGCAGCCTAAGCAGCCGGGAATAACTATTTTAACTCGACGGGCACGGGACTCAACTGCAGCCTATATGGCAACAACGTTTTCACTCTTTTCATGGAATCTCTTTATCTCTTTATCTTTCCCGTACCCATCCGGTCTCCTTTACCCCACCTACTGGAGGGTCAGGAACGTATTCGGGTCAGGAACCTATTATATACAAGATTTTTATGTACCTCACCGTTATTCAACAACTGAGCTAGCAACGGGTAAACTTGATTCCAAATCAGAGTCCCGCTCCTATCCCCAAGCAAGAGTCGTGAATGGTGTAAGTTTCATTTTGAGTACGCTACTGGGATTGTTGTATATAAGAAACTGGTGCCCGACCCCCCTTCCGAGCCTCCTATCTTTATTGATTCGCTTATACAGACGAGGGACAGACTATTAACTAAAGATATCCGGACTCCTCCTGATGAGGTTTTTCATAACATCCCTACTGATGGGATGGATGAATTTGGCCTCCTCAGGCCGATGAAGGATTTTCTTGAATGGTCATGTCTAAGAGCATGGGTTCAGCAGTGGCTAGAGTACCTTCATTGGTACTCAAAAGTAGCTCTCTCTATCCTTCGGTGACCATCGACGAATTGCGTTAGTATCCCACTGTCCAGTGCAACTGGGAACCACTTAAGCTTGCGTTGGTGCGGGGTGGCTTTCAAGCTGTACGACGTGGTTTCCTCGAAAGGGTTAGACTACCAGGTACCTATCCTGGAGCCTTTGCCTTTGCATGGAGTTGGTGGGGTCATGATCGATCCCGATGGTACTGTGGTGGGGTACCTCCCCATCATAGGTTGAGAGGGTGTCCACCTTGTCATCAGCAGCCCGGAATAGAGTAAATAATCTGTTTGGGCGTAGTCGGCTCGGGGAAAAGCGGTAGATTTTATCAGGTAAAGGCTGAACTTCTTTCGTAGCAGGTCCACCAAGATCAGACGTCACGTGGCATGATACGATAGAAGGGGTCGACTTTCACCTCTCTTAGGGGAGAAAGCACAAAGAATTTCTCAGTCTAAATTGACTATATTAGGGGCGATTAGATGGAGTCAATGCTCATTCTTTTTTCAGTCGAGAGAATGAGATTGGGCTCGAAACAGGAAAGCCCGGGGCCGAGTGCAACGACGCGGAGAAAGAAAAAAAACAGAAACGAAAAACTATATAAACCCCAACTAACAAAACAATCGATCTCCCAAACAAATCCTTTGACCCTTGAGCGCTTCTGCCCCGAAACTCAAAGAAAGAGAAAAAAGACCCGAACTTATATTATAGGATTAAAAACAAAGAATCCACTCAATATTAAGCCCTTGAGCGCTTCAGCCCCTCATTATTCTTATCTAGTGCGCGACCCTACAAAGAAAATATATCCATCGAAAAAAAGAATCCATGTGTTAAGCATATGGCAATCACCTTATCTCAAAACTGAAATAGCACTCAAGACTTATTCGAGCATTTATTCAATAATTGATCTTTCACAGCTGCAGATTCCCGGCTCGGGCAGGTAACGCACAATGCGTTGTACCTATTGTGCCCAGCACATTGGGTCCCGCTCCTACTAGATGAATCAAATATACGAACGAAGCGAGCGAATTAAAGATTATGAGATTCAGTATACCAGAAAGATCACTATTCTCATCTTCACATGAGATCTCTGTATACCAGTCAAAATTGAATCCAATAAATAAAAACTAACAACTAAGCAGCTCCAACCCAAACAAACACAGGTAGAGAACTTATATATAGATCGAGAGAGAGCCCGGAAAAGAACTAATCAAACAAAGCGAACGAACGCAAGGATACCAAGCATACTCAAAAAAGAGAGACCGAAGCATAGATTAGAGAGAAAGAAGAAGTATACAAATAGAGAACGAAACTACAAAAAAGGGGGATCTACCTTTCATAGAATCCATAAAGAAGACGGGAGAGCTCTAGACCATATATACCTTGAAGGCTTAGATCACGTAAGGTAAAGAGTCAGGGGATGACTTCGAAATATTCATATAGCTTATCAAAGTCATTCTACAAATAAAGAAGAAGTATCTTCATTTATAAATTCAAACTAGAAGGAAGTTAAGTAAACGATTATATCACAAAAGAAAGAGAGAGAGTATACAAATGGAAAAGGAATGTTCACGTTCTGGCTCGTGTCCCATAAAAAGCACCAGACGAGAGGCGTAAAGCTAGCTCAGGAGCTCGTAGGGCTGGAAACACAAATACTGGAGAAGACAGAAGACTGATAGATGCAATATGGAAATCCATGTAAGCAGACATCGAAAGTCAGTCCTATCAAGGGATCTCGAAAGGAAAGCAAGGAGTGAAAAAAGAAAGTGGTCAGAAATTAAGACAGATGGAGGAGGAAAGTCCAGTTAAAACAAACAGAACATACAAGCATCAATCTAGCAGAGAAGAAACCTTAATTTGAAAGACAAAGAAAGTCACTAAAACAAAGAATAGCACTATGAGTATAATTCTTCCATGAAATGGGATTTTCAAGACCGCCCACAAGTGCTCTAGAACACTCGATCAGAACTCAATTGGTAAAAAATGATCAAATGCCATAAAGAAGACCCTATTTTACCTGCAGACCCTAAAAAACCCTATTTTAGAGCTCAAATCTCAACACTCAAAACTTAACTCAACAAAAGAAACTCACATAATGAAGAAATTAAATTTAACTTACAGCACTACAGATACATGATAAGAATCAAATTATACACTTAACAAGCAATAATTAAGACATTTTATCAATTAGTTTAATAGAAAAGACAACTGATAGTGAAATGATAAATTTAAGATTCAAATGGAGAGAAATGAAATAAAAGGGAAGATTTAGGAAGAAACTTAAAGGGAAGAGAGGGAGCGAGGTATAATTCATAAAAGAGAAGTCGCGGGAGAGATGTGATCAATGGTATCGAAAGATAGCTCGAGTTAGTCAATTTCATCAGTAAGTAAAGGGACATAAGGGCACGCAATACCGTAATTTCAGAGAGAGATAGAGAAAGAGTCATAAGAGAAGCGCACATCTTACATTCCAAAAGGACGTGCCCCACATTCAAATTCACTCAATTCTCTCGTTCGGGATATCGAGAGTGCTAGATTCCATTCCATCTAGACGGTCACACTCTATCTGATCGAGTCGCATGAGTGAAGCATATAGAAAGAGGTACTTTCATTAGTTTTCGTGCTCATAATTTAGATCAGAGGCCCCTGAGACCAGAGAGGCAGGGAGAGCAGTCCACAGCTAAGAACTATTGGAACTTATATTATATACAGGCGGAATTTCTATTTTTTTTAGGTAAATATCTCCTTTATATTTATTTTAGGCTTAGTCGTAAATAGCCCCAAAGGCTATTTATATGCCTCTGCGTAGCAGAGGTACTTATCTTATATTATATACAGTTAGTCTACGCCAAAGGGGCTATTTATCTCCTTTAGTCGTAAATAGCCCCAAAGGCTATTTTTCTACTCAGCATAGCTGAGGCCTTTATATTATAGTAAGGCGGATTAGTCTACGCCTTTGGGGCTATTTATCTCCTTTCGTAAATAGCCCCAAAGGCTATTTATCTGCTCTGCGTAGCAGAGGTACTTATATTATAGTAAGGCGGATTAGTCTACGCCAAAGGGGCTATTTATCTCCTTAGTCGTAAATAGCCCCAAAGGCTATTTCTCTACCCAATATAATAGTAAGGGGTAGCAGAGTTATATTATATACAGGCGGATTAGAACTTAATATTATGAATGCAGGGCCTTTGGGGCTATTTATCTCCTTTCGTAAATAGCCCCAAAGGCTATTTATCTGCCCAATATATATACAGGGGTAGCAGAGGAACTTATATTATATACAGGCGGATTAGAACTTATATTATGAATGCAGGGCCAAAGGGGCTATTTATCTCCTTTATATTGATTTTAGGCCGCTCTTGTTGCTTCCTGCTGCAGCGGCTTTCCCCCTAAGGCACACTTTCTATATCTGGCTTTATCTAAAACAAGTTTTCTCTCGTCTAATCCACCTCTCTTGATCATTTCCCTTCGCGTTATTGCTTTCGATCTTTTTGATCCTGCCTTTTCTAAGCCAAGATCAAATAAACTTAAGCCAAGGCAGTAGAAGCCAAGTTTGATCCTTCCTTTGAGGTTCCTTCTTATATTGAATAAAATTATTGACTATTGTCAACTGCTCCTATCGGAAATAGGATTGACTACGGATTCGAGCCATAGCACATGGTTTCATCGTACGATTTTCCCGATCTAAATCGAGCAGGTTTTACATGAAGAAGATTTTGTTCAGCATGTTCTATTCGATACTGGTAGGAGAAGAACCCGACTCGGTATTGTTAAAAAAAGAGGGGAAGCAGAACCAAGTCAAGATGATATGGATCACCCCTTCTTCTTGCGCCAAAGATCTGACCATGACTGCCATTTTAGAGAGACGCTCAAGTACAAGCCTATGGGGTCGGCAACTGGATAACCAGCACTGAAGTCTTTACATTGGATGGTTCGGTCTTTTGATGATTATTTATATTATAGTATGGCCTTACGCAACTTCCGTATTTCTTATCGCCCCCCTCCAGTAGATATTGATGGTATGCCCTAAAATAAATATAAATTCCTCTTTCTGGTTCTCTACTTTATGGAAAGAAGAATCTTTCTGGTGCCTCCTACTTCCGCAGCTATAGGTTTGCAGACCCGGAAGCAGCATCTGTTGATGAGTGGTTATACAATGGCGGTCCTTACGAGCTAATTGTTCTACACTTTTGACTTGGTGTAGCTTGTTACATGGGTCGTGAGTGGGAACTCTGTTTCCGTCTGGCGTCCTTGGATTGCTGTTGCATATTCTGCTCCTGTTGCTGCTGCTACTGCTGTTTTCTTGATCTACCCTATTGGTCAAGGAAGTTTCTCTGATGGTATGCCTTTAGGAATATCTGTTTCAACTGAATGATTGTATTCCAGGCTACACACAACATCCTTATGCACCCATTTCACATGTTAGGTGTAGCTGGTGTATTCGGCGGCTCCCTATGCTATGCATGGTTCCTTGGTAACCTCTAGTTTGATCAGGGAAAGCACAGAAAACGAATCTGCGTTAGCAGGTTACAGATTCGGTCAAGAGGAAGAGACTTCTAATATCGTAGCCGCTCATGGTTATTTTGGGCGATTGATCTTCCACTAGTTTCAACAACTCTCGTTCTTTACATTGATTCTTGGCTGCTTGGCCGGTAATTGGTATTTGGTTCACAGCTTTAGGTATTAGCACTATGGCTTTCAACCTAAACTAAATTTCAACCAATCCGTAGTTGACAGTCAGGGTCGTGTTATTAACACTTGGGCTGATATCATCAACCGTGCGAACCTTGGTATGGAAGTAATGCATGAACGTAATGCTCACAATTTCCCTCTAGACCTAGCAGCTGTTGAAGTTTCATCTACAAATGGATAACACAAATCGGCGGACCATCGAGGAAGAGATCGAGACGGGCTATTTCAGAAGGCAGAATTCCAAAGAGAGTCTGTTGAGAAAAAAGAATCTTTATGCTGTGGCAAAGGAGAAAGCTTGGCTTGATGAGAAGGGAGAAAGAAATTCCTTTCAATTCCCATTTCCCAGAGACGAACGAGCGAAGGGCTTCCCTACGACCAAAGAGGCTTTTTGCCCAAGTGCACCCTAGGAGGAGAACCGCGGGCATGCTTCCTTCTTTTGCTTCGTGAGCGGACTCTTTTTAGACTACCTCAACAAGTTTTAATAAAATCAGTGTTCTGACTAGAAATTATCAAATAAGAGATTAAGGTAGAGCGAACACACTTTTACACGGAAGCTAAGTATATAAGTGGAATCTCGGGTCAACTTGACCCTACAAAGCAAACTAGACTGAGTAAGCTATCTACCAGACCACTTTGACCTTTGTCTTATGTCTAGATACATATAATAAAGATATGAGGCTCCCCGGACCCAGGGGGCATCTCATTCATTTACTTCCTTTTTTCGCTATTGACTTTCGTTTGAGTAGGTTATGCCTTCGTTTCGTACCGGGACGACTTAGCCCTTAATCTCTTTGAGGCTGCTGTTGAAGCGCTCATCTTCTCGTTGATTGAAGTAAGCAATTTTAAAGTTAGGCACTTCACGCAGATAGATGGTCAATGTTGGCTCGTTCTGCCTACGTAAAGCGAGGATGGTCTGCTAGCTCCTGCAGTAGCACAAGAGGGAGCCGACCTGAGATCAGCCCTAATCTCGCTCCGAGCACCCGGTCTAGCTTAGGAGCTTTGGAGAAGCCCCTGGAGAAAGATCTTATAAGCCCCTAAACCCACAACTCGAGCTGCAACACTCAAGTTGCAGACCTGCGGTTCTTTCTCTAGGTAGGCTCTTGCTGTGAGCGAAGGTAAAGGACTCCCCGGTTCTCTGAGCATCCAATGCATTCTTGTCCCCAGCCTTTTGAAAACAAACCTCTCCTCCAGGCGACCAAGGTTCGATGTAATTGACGTATGAGTTTGAGAGGAAGGAAGTAGCTCGTACGATAGGTAGCCCTTTATCCTAGAGAAGACCGTTAGGGAACAACGGAATTTCCTTTTTCTTTTTTAGTTAAGAAAGAGGGTAGAGAGGAAAGAAGTTAGGAGCTATGGCTGTACACCCTCAAAACAGGATTTGTGTACACGTCCTCGAGGTCGTCTTTATTTAAAACAAACGGTAGATAGGAACCTAACGGATTCTTGATTCCTCATTGATTCTTTCTCAAAAGACGGAACCAACTGCTTTCGCACCGTGGGAAGCAGAGTCTATTCACTCAGTCCGAATCTTCCTAGACGTGCACCTTCAGTTGTCAAGGGCTGATTGAGAAGAGAAGGTCGAGAGGAAAGCCCTTTCTGGCTTTTGGAGGATTTTTCTTTCGTCGATCGAAGAAGAGACCTCTAGTTACTCACGCGATATTCAACTGTCCCTTGGATTAGACGAAGAGTGTGCCGGTTCTCGTAACAGGAGTGAGGGCACCGCAAGACCAGAGTGAAGTGAACCGAGAGTGAAAGAAAGGACGTTTGAAAAATAGATAAGAGGCATTCTTTAAGCGGAAGACCAGACTCTCTTGGCTAAAGCCGCGAAGGCGTGTCCTTGTTCTTTGGTTGGATTGTCTTTGTCTTTGGACACCTGGGGTTAGTAGGCTGGCACAAAATAGAAATAGCGCCGTTATGTATTCTTGTCATTAGCCGCTTGCTCGAACATTCATTTACTGAGCTACGGAAGTGAGGAAAGACCCGGCGAAAGGCGATCCTTAATAGCCTAAGGAGATTTGAGATCTTGTACCCACAGTGCGGTAGAATGAAGACCAACGGAATCTAGACAAAGTGACAAGTTGAATCGACTCGATCGTTGAAGTCGGATAGCATTTATCTGCGCCGACCTACGTTAACATTTCTTCTCTTATTCAATATGAAATGAAATTCATAGTTAGCGCTCTCTCTTTCTTCCTTAGATTATGAGATTTCTACGTTTTTATCATTTATATTTATTTTAGGCAAGGCGAGTTAAGCTCTTCATCGTTTTCGAAAGAGAGCCTCTCCTCTCGATTGACTCACGGAACAAATGTTATATGTGCGATGCCGATACTACAGGCTATCTTTGAGTTCTTTCAAAAAAAAGGGGGGGGTTAAGCATATAGCTAGCTTTCCTTCTGAGCCAGGATTCAAACTCTGCACCAACCTCGTAAAGAAGAGAGTGAAAGAGTTTTCAATGCTACAGCCAACTAAGAGAAAGATGCAAATAGTCAAGAAAAGAATAATGCCGCTACTATTGAATAGAATTCTTTGGCTAGCAAAGAAATATCGCTGAAAGATGAAAAAAAAAGGAATGAGGAAGGAAAGATAGAATAAACCATATGATATATATATATATATATATAATAGAACCCTTCTGTTCCGAAAGGCGAGACCCTCAACCAACCAAAGCGACCTCCTCGATCACAAATGGAAATGGTACACGGCCGGACATTGCCTATGCTGTGGGTTTACTAGGTAGATGCCTGGGTGACTTTGGTAGATACCTAGTTGCCCTTCCTTCAAAGGCCTTCAGTTCCTTGTCTGATTCTATGCCATCTTCTTATACTATTGATTCAATAGCAGCCTCTTCTCTGCTCGTGGCTATCTTAAATCTTAACCATTGATTCAATTGCAGAAACCTCCCTAAGAGCTCTTCTTTTCTTTACTCTCCGCGCTTAGATGTCAGTTCCTTTAGTCCGGTATCGGCATCGGCAGCATGAACAGCTACGCTGCCTCTATTCCGAAAGTCAGTGCCACAGTTGAGGATTCCATTCCTGAAAACCCGAGACTCAGACTAAGAGCTGATTCTAGGGATGGGGATTCGAGATAAGTCTAATTTCAAAGACCGCTTATTCCAGCAAGAGCGGATAGGCAAATAAGGTTTTTCCCTCTTTCCTACTAAATGTCTGTCACAATGTAGGCCATTCATTCACTACCTTTAGAGAGGCTTGGAATGAAGACGTAAAGCAGTACCCAGATGCTAAGGTAAGGACAAATCTTGCACAAGCTATTTGTCATCAAGAGTCAGAGGGGAGGGCGTATTCTCTATATGCCTTTTCTATTCCAAAGAGCTTATTCGAGATCGGCGCAAAGAAGCCCTTTCCTTTAGTTAGATATATATAATCAAAGCAAATTCCTATTATTATATATATCTTAGTTCTTCGAAGATATCTTCTCTATCTATTATAGAAATAAGATTCTTTAATGATTGAATGATATCCGGCATATCTGAAGCCCACCATATGGCACACCCGATGTATAAACAAGGAAAGAGTTGGGTCATGAGTT
>NW_027432442.1:0-2205 GCF_044706935.1 Curcuma longa
CCATGATTTCATGACCAGTTGTACTCCCAGTTAAACTGCCTATATTACCAATCTGCCTTTCTCTCATTCGAACTCCCGGTCTTGGTCTGCCTTCTCTAATGATATGACCCAGTCCCCTCTCCGGCGATTTTTGCAATTGGTGTCCCGCCGTCATTTGGGCTTTTAAAATCACATCATAAAAACTATTGGTCCCGATCAAGGTCTTGACAATCTTGATTGCTTTGACTCCTTTCCCCCGTGTGAGGGGATTTTTCATCAAGTGCTCCTCCACATTTGTTTTTCAAAAATGCTTTGACTTTCTATATAGGGATGTTGAAACAAACTACTTCGTGTTGGCGGCATTCTCTTACAAAAGTGAGGCAGGGACCACGGTCCTTGCTCGTCTTTCAATTGATTGTAACTGGTTCCACCTTTCCCTCCTAACATGGGTTCTTTGAATTTCTGTGATACAAATGGCAGCATGGCATCTTTGATCAAAAGTAGAATGTGGGAGGTAAACGACCCCCCAACCACATCTGCTCAAGTAGGATTCGAACCTACCACAGGTTGCTTGCAAAAGAAAGAAAAATGATACATAGACAAGTGACACCTATAATGTAATGTAATGTAATGTAAGGAGAGAGGGGATTACTTAGCTATTTTGAATATTTATAATATAACGGATTATTTCACTAAGTGATTAGTATATTCATATTCAAATTGAAAAACGATTAAGAACTGATTAGTCGTAAATAGCCCCAAAGGAGATAAATAGCCCCAAGAAGATAAATAGCCCCAAAGGCGTAGACTAACTGTATATAATATAAGATAAGTACCTCTGCTATGCAGAGCATATAAATAGCCTTTGGGGCTATTTACGACTAAGTAGAATAAACCGCCTGTATATAATATAAAGACCTCTGCTATGCAGAGAAGAGAAATAGCCTTTGGGTCTATTTTCGAAAGGAGATAAATAGCCCCTTTGGCGTAGATTAATCCGTCTTACTATAATATAAAGACCTCAGCTATGCTGAGTAGAAGAAATAGCCTTTGGGGCTATTTACGACTAAAGGAGAGAAATTGCCCCAAAGGCGTAGACTAACTGTATATAATATAAGATAAGTACCTCTGCTACGCAGAGGCATATAAATAGCCTTTGGGGCTATTTACGAAAGGAGATAAATAGCCCCTTTGGCGTAGACTAATCCCTCTTACTATAATATAAAGACCTCAGCTATGCTGAGTAGAAGAAATAGCCTTTGGGGCTATTTACGACTAAAGGAGAGAAATTGCCCCAAAGGCGTAGACTAACTGTATATAATATAAGATAAGTACCTCTGCTACGCAGAGGCATATAAATAGCCTTTGGGGCTATTTACGACTAAGCCTAAAATCAATATAAAGGAGATATTTACCTAAAATAAATATAAAGGAGATATTGACCTAAAATAAATATAAAGAAATTGCCCAAAAATCTAGTAAAGGAGAGAAATAGCCCCAAAGGCCCTACTTACTATAATTAAGTTCTAATCCGCCTGTATATAATATAAGTTCCTCTGCTATGCAGAGCAGATAAATAGCCTTTGGGGCTATTTACGACTAATCAGGGGTAGCAGAGTTATATTATATACAGGCGGATTAGAACTTATATTATGAATGCGGGGCCTTTGGGGCTATTTATCTCCATTGTCTGAAAAAAAAAACACACAAGTATCTAAATGGATAACTGAACTTAGGGTTCTGGCACACTCAGAAGAAACAGAGGAGAGGAGTTTAGCTAGCTCAGGAGAGACTAGGGCTGGAAACACAAATGCATGACAATAAAGATAGACGGAATACTAATAGATGCAAGATTGACTTCTATCATAGCGGAAATCTAATAAAGGCACCCTATGCCTTTTCAGGGAGGTCTCAACTAAGGGGACACTCCAGATCAACGAAAACAGTGTCAGAACGCACAAGAAAGCACATTTACCACGAAATCTAGGACAAGAACAGAAGTAAGAAATTACATTAAATCATTATATCTTTATTTGATCCATGAAATGACATTTTCACGCCCAACTCCGCCCACTACAGCTCTAGATCTTTAGTTTAGTGCTCTGGGGATTGACCTAAAACGGATAATTAGGAGCTTCTGATGCACGTAAATGGACTCTCAAGAGGCATGAAATTGGCACTTACTATACAACCAAAATTCACATCAAGATTTGAAACGCACATAAT
>NW_027432443.1:0-6631 GCF_044706935.1 Curcuma longa
TGCCGCATAGGCCACATCACTGCACTGAATTAAACTGAGCCACAACGAGTCGCTTCACATCCTTTCCCTATACACTATTTGGAAGGTAGCTACACAAGAAAACAATCACTCGCTCAAGGGCCTGAACCAATCTTTATATTCGCTAGTCGGCGGGCAATCTTTATATTCGCTGGTCGGCATCAGTCTTAATTGGTCTTTCCCGGTCCCTTTCCCGCTTCAGAGAAGTCATGACGACTTGTGAACTAGTAGGGAGGCCAAAAAATATAGTAAATTCCTCAGATCCACCAACTACTGAGCTAGACACCGAGGACTGAGAAGAGGGCGGGACGGAACTACACTATAGAGAGAGAGAAGCCGACTTCACACGTCGCGATGAATGTGATAATACTAATACAAATACTGCTCGTACCTCTCCCTCTCCCTTAAGGTCGAGCCAAGCAACAGGTCTAACATGGCCTAAAATATAGTAAATTGGTCGAAATACACCACCTAAAATAAATATAAGTTGCTATAATTTATTTATATTCATTTTAGGGAATTGACTATATTTTTGGGCTTAATTTATCTCCTTTACTAGATTTTTGGGCTTAGTCGTAAATAGCCCCAAAGGCTATTTATCTGCTCTGCGTAGCAGAGGAACTTATATTATATACAGGCGGATTAGTCTACGCCTTTGGGGCTATTTATCTCCTTTGGGAACTTATATTATATACAGAACTTAACTATATGTTGACTTGATTTTAGGGATATATCGGGAACTTATATTATATACAGGCGGAATTTATCTTTCTTTTAGGGCCATATATTGGGAATTTATTATAGAATTTATCTTTCTTTAGGGCTTAGTCGTAAATAGCCCCTTTGGCTATTTATCTACTCTGCATAGCAGAGGAACTTATATTATATACAGGCGGGTTAGTCTACGCCTTTGGGGCTATTTATCTCCTTTCTATTTATTTTAGGTAAATATCTCCTTTATATTTTTTTTAGGTAAATATCTCCTTTATATTTTTTTTAGGTAAATATCTCCTTTCTATTTATTTTAGGTAAATTCGGAAATTTCTTTATATTGATTTTAGGTGAATATCTCCTTTATATTGATTTTAGGTAAATATCTCCTTTATATTTATTTTAGGCTTAGTCGTAAATAGCCCCAAAGGCTATTTATATGCCTCTGCGTAGCAGAGGTACTTATCTTATATTATATACAGTTAGAACTTAACTTAATATTATGGGGGGCCTTTGGGGCAATTTCTCTCCTTTAGTCGTAAATAGCCCCAAAGGCTATTTATCTCCCCAATATATATACAGGGTAGCAGAGTTATATTATATACAGGCGGATTAGAACTTATATTATGAATGCAGGGCCAAAGGGGCTATTTATCTCCCGCGGAATAGTCGTAAATAGCCCCAAAGGCTATTTATCTGCTCTGCGTAGCAGAGGTACTTATATTATATGCAGGCGGATTAGTCTACGCCTTTGGGGCTATTTATCTCCTTTCGGAATTTATATTCTTTTAGGGCGTAGTCGCTGTCTTCCCGTCACCCCGTCTAACTCACTCGTCCCTTCCCTCTTCTCACACGTCGTTTCACTCGTCCCTTATCTTTTACGGATCAAGCATTTTCTCTTATGTATCTCTGTTTTTCTGATTCATTCTGATCTTTCTAAGTGGTACATACATAATAAAAGATTATGAAAAGCTAAAGAGTTTTTTATCAAAGATTATGAAAAGCTAAAGAGTTTTTTTATCGTTGAAAGGTTGATTATCCGGCACTAAAAAAACATGGATTACTAGTAATCTGTGTGACTTTGACTATAGTCCATATCTCTGTGTTACTTTCAGTATAGTCCATATCTATGTGTATATAATCTCAGTTAGTATATAATTCATGTCTCTCTTACAACACGACGAAGAAAATGAAATTGTTTTTAAAAACAATTATATATATGTATACCATACACCTCGCTGGGATTGTAGTTCAATTGGTCAGAGCACCGCCCTGTCAAGGCGGAAGCTTCGGGTTCGAGCCCCGTCAGTCCCGAACTAGGATACGATCCGTTAAATAAATGGATAAATTGATTTAACGTGAAAAAAAGAAAGAGGGAGCAAGAGCTAATACCCAGCGGGATCCCTATTTCTTTAGTTTTTTCTTTCGTATTTATCATCAGACAAATATGGGAATTTAAATTTGTTTCATTAGTGCCAATTGATAAGAGAGAGACATAACATAATAGTGAGATTCGTACAATTCGTACAATCGGTAGTATGATTATATTGACTTTACTATTTTAATTTAAGAGAGACTTGTCCACTTTTGTTTTGAAATAAAATATTCTTGATGAATAAAATAGAAAAGAGTACCCCTTCCTTTTTACCAAATAGAAAAGAGTACACATATTCAAATTGTATTCGTTTATTGTACGAGACACAACGAACTTAACATAAGTGCCTCGTTGTCAGGGTAAATTAAAACCCCTTTTAGCTCCAACTTGAGTTTTTTTTGGTTTATCCTCAATTACTAATTGGAAAGAATCTATCTCATTTTCATTCAAATAAACTAAATTGCACACTCCATTTTTGATGTATGCCTTCCAGTTCCAGTCCCGAAGAAAGACTAAGAAAATTGAAGAGGAGAACAGAACGCCTTATGATTGGAATTTGATTCGATTTTATTCTACTTATTTCTTCTACTTATCCTTTTTCCATCTCACTCCGGATCTCTGTCTCATCCATGGAATACCATACCAGTCATATTATACCTCATAATTGTATGTATAAGTATAATATATAGGTAAGTAGGAGGAATATATAGGTAGGAGGAATATATAGGGAAGACGATAGGGTTGGGTTCTTTATGGAAAAGCTAAAGTGGAAAAGGATGTAAATTCAATTTGATTCCTGATCCAATAAAGAATCCTTTTTAAGATTTCTTATAGAGAAGAAGTACGCGTTAAGAGTTCTTCATAAAGAGTGTTTTGTACGGCACTCTAAACTAACTCAAAGTACGCTACAGACAGGGAAAGAGTGAATGGCTATATGCACGGCTGCTGTTTGAGTGATTAGAGTGAATGGCTATATGCCATGAACGACTGCTGTTTGGTTTTGGCGTAGCACCTTCTGTTCATGGAAAGAGAAATCGAGTTCATTCCTTCAGTGATAAGGAAGAGTTCGATAGCTGCAGTCGTGAATGGACTTGTGCTGCTCACCACTCCGTGCCTCAAACAAAGGACTGATTCAGCAACCAGAAAGAAGAGACTCGCTCGAGTACTCCGGAGGGCTTATACTCTCTGTCTTAACCTCCGGTTTCCCGAAGGGCTTATACTACCTCCTATTCCTTCTGTCGGAGGGCATCCAGACTTCCCCGGTTCAATCGTTGCCTTCTTCTATCCCGAAGTGGTGGCATTCCGGTCTGGGAGACCAGGGACAGTCCTAGCCACCATCTTAGGATGTTCAACGACCATTATACAATGCATTTGTTCAGGGCACTTTTCGGGAAGCAGATCGGTTCGGTTGTCCGGGAAGCCTTCAGCCCTTGCCCTATTTGGTTGAGTTCATTCCAAGAGTTTCAAGTAGGCTTGATCGGAACTCATTTTAGCTCCTTCCCATACGAGTGAATCCGAGTGAATGCCATTCATATAAGAGCCGTATGATAAGAGTGGCGACCGGGTCCGGGAGACACACATGAGGACTAGTCCAGTAGTAGCTGTTGGAAAGAGAAATGAGTCAATTGCAAACTCAAATAAGGGAGCGGGAAAAGAATCCCATTAAGCAGCAGGCGGCGGCACCGTGATTGTATTAGAAGGAGATGCGGGAGCGGGAGAAGACTTATAATATAAGAAGTAGCGGAACCCACGGGACTCTAGGAAAGACTGAACTTACAGCGAGACGAGGATTCAACTTAAAGCGTGAAGGACGGGATTTCAGCTACTGAAAAGGGAAGAACGAAGACAAGAGCTCGAGGAGAGGGAATTGACGGCAGATCTTTCTACGTTTTGAATAGTATAAATTGCTACATTTACTATATTTTTGGGGAGTGAAATTGCTACCCTTACTATATATTGGGTCGATCGGATTAGTCGTAAATAGCCTTTGGGGCTATTTATCTCCCCAATATATAGTAAGGGGTAATTGACTATATTTTTGGGGAGTGAAATTGCTACGCAGAGGAACTTATATTATAGTAAGGCTATAATATAAGTTCCTCCTCAATTGTATATATTAGGGCCCTTACTATATATTGGGGAACTTATATTATAGTAAGGCGGATTAGTCGTAAATAGCCTTTGGGGCTATTTATCTCCCCAATATATAGTAAGGGGTAATTGACTATATTTTGGGGAGTGAAATTGCCCCTAATATAGTAAATTGAGGAGTTAAATTGCTACGCAGAGGAACTTATATTATAGTAAGGCGGCCCTTACTATATAAATATATGGTGGGGCCGCCATACTATAATATAAGTTCAAATATATAGTAAGGGCCGATCGCCAAATATATAGTAAGGGCCGCCATACTATAATATAAGTTCAAATATATAGTAAGGGCCGATCGCCAAATATATAGTAAGGGCCGCCTGTATATAATATAAGTTCCTCTGCGTAGCAATTTACGACTAATCCCCCTGTATATATATTGGCTTATATTTTTGGGCCTAATATAAAAGTAAGTTTCCTGCGATAGCGACTCCGAGGTGCGGAGCGAGTTGAATTGAATGAATTCTTTCGCCCGGGCCCGTGGGAAAGTTGCGGAACCGAGAGAATGGAAGAACCTAATTCATAGTGGACGGAGCTACTAGGGGATCGAAGCCCCCTACGCGGTGCGACTAAATAAAAAAGTCTAGGCCACGTACGCGGGGGACCCGTGCTTTCTCGGCTATCGGAAGTTCAGTAGTTCATTGACAGCGACCGGAGGACTCTTTCTTTATCCAAAGATAGGAGCTAGCTTCCAGTGGTGACTCAGGTCGGGGGAGTGCACTCTCTATTCGTGACGTGGGTCTGAAGATCGGTCAATCGGGGGAGAAGATTCACTGCGGAACCAAGCGAGGAGAACCGGAGAACTACAGATGAATTAATTAGCGAGGGGAACTACAGAGGAATAAGAGTCTTGGGACCGGCGGTGCGGAAAAGTCTGAGATCTGATGGGACAGACGACTGAGCGGAGAGCCCTAATATAATAATAAGTCGGCGGAATTTATATTTATTTTAGGCAAGAGTGAATGTGGACTGGGATCTAGCAGACGAAGAAGCCATTATCGTAACGAGGGCATCTAAGACTCCATCGTGACGAAGGTAAGGACAGAGTTCGCTCGATCGTGACGAAAGGCATCCGGTGACGAATGGCGTCTGTGACGAGTGGCATCTAAACTCAAAGAAGCCGGTCCAGGTGCTAGGTGCTAATAGCTAGAGCTAAGCCATGCTTCTTGTGCGTGCTTCTTAGTTAGTTGCTTGCAGAAAGTCTTCCTTCTTTCTTAGTTGCTTTCTCTTCGTCGCTCCGCACCTTCTTTCCCACCTACCCATTGAGAAGCTCTTTCTATATATGCATGCATTTGTGAATGAATTAAACTATATAAGGATTTGTCGCTCCGCACCTTCTTTCTCTATTGTCTTTCTTGCCTTCTGTCTATATGGACAAAGAATTCAACTATATAAGGATGATAAAAAGAGAGGAAAATGAAAGCTTCTCTTTGCAATTAGCCTCGCTGAGAAGACGTTGGCGATTTCTTTTCTTTGATTTTGTGCATTGGCAAATTCTTTTTCTTTCTTTAAAAAACAAACTATTCTTGGTGAAGCGCAGGCTAAGCATCTCTTTCTTAGGCACTTTCCTACCAAAGCATCTCTCTTAGGCACTTTCCTACCAAAGCATCTCTTTCTTACCCCAAAAAATATAGTAAATTTCGGTACTCTTTCTTAGGCGCTCTGCTACTCTCCTCGCCCCATAAGCCCTATCGTTTAACTAGTCTCTTTCTTAGGCGCTCTGCTACTCTGGCACGACTTCAAAGAAGGATAGAAGCCCTATGTTCTGAACTCTCTTTATTATGCGCTCTCGATTGCCCTTCTGCATTATGCGCTCTCGATTGCCCTCTGCCTGCTAGTGATCTATCCCAGAGCTAGTACTCAAAAGAAGCTACTACTCGACGAGCTAGTACTCAAAAGAAGCTACTACTCGACCCTTCTGCTAGTGATCTAGCCTAGCCTTCTTTCTCACTCACACTCAGCCTGGTCTGTCCTGCCTGTCCTTGCTGACTGTCTTATGGGAGATCAGACCAATTGGCAGCTTGGCACCGTCTTCTCTGTTCTCTCTTCTCTAAGAATGCCTCTATCTTTGCTCTGCACCCGCCAACCCTCCCTTATTTTATTAATTATGAGTCGGAGACGGCTTACTCTTTATATTATGAGTCGGAGACAGCGCTTGGAGTCGTGAAACCATCTTTCAATGATTTGAACCAAGTTCTGATCCCACTCACCGAGTGGTCTGTCCTTGATGCTGATGACCGAGGGCATTGCCTCTTATGCGCTGTCGAGAGAATCGTGTGCACTGGTGCAGGTGTACTCATTTATAAGCTGAGATCTCCGGCATTTATTAGCTCTTTACTTTCAGTCCTTAGCTCTGGACTTTCAGTCGATTGAGTG
>NW_027432444.1:0-37031 GCF_044706935.1 Curcuma longa
AGCGTTATTATAGTAGATACACCGTAGTAGTTGGTAAAGTTACGACATAATTATTATAATTGATTGTGACTTTTCCGCTTGCTTAGGCTCTCCTCTCCCATAGCCTTCTAGGTCTTCGAGATCCGATGGCCTAAGAGGCAAAGCATATTAGGGTTGTCCGACTCTACCGTGACTTGGATGCTTAAGTTAGCATGAATCTTGTGATTGCATCTACTTATTGCATTTGTCATACTATATGGTCGAAAAGATTGTTAAAAAAATTTCATTTAGAACAAGAAAATGCTATAAAGATTTGATAATAAGTCAACTCAAAATTTAACAAAAAATCTAGTATTTCATGAATATAGTAAGTATATTAACACAAGATATCATTTTATTCGAAAATACATTGTAAAGAAAGAAGTTGAATTAAGGTATATTAAGATTGTGGATCAAGTTGCTAATATTTTTATAAAACTATTCAAATTTGATATTTTTTAAAGTCAAAGGTTCATGTGTAAGGAAGATTTAAATTTAAGGAGGAGTATAACTTAGATACATGAACCATAATAAATATTTAATGTACATGAATCTAGTGAAATATGATTTTTATGATTCATACACCTAGATAAAATAAGTGAACGTATCTAATTAATAAATATGGTCTATAAATTTTTATTGAATAATATAAATAATCATATAATATAAAATTATAAAATAATTTTTTTTTATAATACAAATCACAGTAAACTATCAGGGAATCCACCTTCCAACCTATTATAATAATTAAAATATAATTTTTTTTCATAATACATATTATAATACATGAACCATAATATTTTTCCCCCAAATTGAGTTCAATGAATATATTTGGGCTTGACCAAAAATGTATGAGCTTCTTTCTCATTCAACTATTCACTTTCAATCTAGGTTGAGCTCAACAAACTTCTCGGGCCATTTTAAAGTAAATATATTTATTTTTGTTTGGGGCTGCTGTGTTAGGAATAACAATACCACTAAAATGAGTTAAACAGAGAATAAATTTGGCATAGAATGTTTAACTTTCCATCTATTATTAAAGAACATGACACAACATATGAATATGAAAGTACACATAAATGAGTTAAACAGAGTATATTTTAGAATTTACCACATTGATAATCATTTAATTCATCATAATCTCGATGTAATGCATATTGAAAAAATATTTTGATAATCTGATAAATACAATTATGAATATTAATGGAAAAATAAAAGACAATCTCAATGCAAGAAAAGATATGCAACTACTTTGTAAACAACTCACTCTTGATGTTGATAAAAGTAGTAGGAGACCAAAGCTAAAAGCAGATTATACATTGAATAAGGATCAGAGACAGATTGTTTATAAATTGTTGAAAATATTAAAATTTCCTTATGATTATGTCTCTAATCTTAGGAGATGCGTCGATATGAAAGAATGCAAATTTATTAGTTTGAAAAGTCATAACTGTCATATATTCATAAAAAGACTAATTCTTAGTGCTTTTAAGAAACTCTTACCAAATTTTATATGAGGTGTCATTATGGAGTTAAACATTTTCTTTCATAATATTTGTTCGATAATATTAAGACATTCACACATGAAATCATTAGAGAGAGACATTTCAATCATTTTGTAAAATTAAAAAAAGATATTTCCACCATCATTTTTTGATTCCATAAAACATCTTTTAATTCATTTGCCATATGAGGCCAAAGTTGGAAGTTCTATCCATTTTTAATGGATGTATCCATTTGAAAGGTAAAAAATTTATCTTCTATACTTCGTTATCAATACAGATAAAATGACTAATTTCATTATATATGATTTTCTAATATATTTTGTTTTATTCCAATTAAATTCTTATATCATTTGAAGAAAAAAGTGATATATAAGGCACATTTTGAAGTCTCTTTTGTTAATGCATACATTGTTGAAAAAGTAACAATTTTTACATCATATTATTTTGAGTCTCACGTTCAATGAAAAAGATGGAGACGGACAGAAATGATGAGGGTCATGTTGATCTCAATTTGAATTCATTCTCGAATTTTAACTACCTCGGTCGACCTAGTAGACCATATACACGTAGATACTTAACGAGTCAAGAATGACTGACAACCCACACATATATTTTACTGAACTGTCCAGAAATAACGTCATATTTTGAGTAAGTATAAATTTATTATTTTATATATTTCTTATATTGTAAATTATTTGTGTTATAATTTATTTTATTTTTATGCTAGAATTTTTTAAAACTTATATCCTGATCTTTTGACATATGAGTTTGATTGCTTCTGCGATGAAAAATTTACACCATAGTTCAAAAACTATGTAAGTAGACTATAGGTTCATTATAAATTATTTTTACAAATATCTTGACATTTTACACATGTTTCACGACTTTATGTTTATGATAATCAAACTTACGTTAAGCAAAATTGCTAATCTATTTGTCATGGGGTCCAAAATCAATGATATAAACTTGGCCAGCATATTTCAGAAACGATATAATTTTTATACTCAAGAATATAGAAGGGGAAAACAACAATGAATAGTGGGAGTTATGTTCAATCATCCAAACATGGAGGTGCAAGAAATAATTTTTATAATTTGCTGCATGAAATTATAGAGATAGAGTTCCCTGAATTATAATTACGAGTTGTTCTATTTGTGTGTCATTGATTTGATCCTGTTAGAGAGATGAAGGTGCATCTTCAATTTAATTTAATTAAATCAATCATAATAATTGTATAAGAGATATGAACCATTTGAGTTTCCTTTGATGTTACATGTTAAGACCCTTATAAAGACGTTTTCGAGCGCCCAAAGCATGATCCGAGCGCCCAGATTCAATCAACTCAAGTTTAACCTGAGTTGACTTTGAGCTTTGTTCAACTGTTTCTGTTTGTTTCTCTTATGCTTTCTCAATCTTGCTTCTAATTCTTGGTTCCTGCAAGATTAGCATATACACAAACAAACAACCTAAGTCAAACTGTAATCTCTCTGACCTACTGATAAGTGACTTTTCGACAGGTTATATTGGATTGATTTGATCATTTTCTGTATCATAAATTGGGGTTTTAGTTTATTTCATTAACTTTGGTTAATTTGATGTTTTCATTATATTTCTTGTTAATTTGAGGTAATTTATGAATATTAATTTGTGGTATTTGATTTTGCAAGAAATTAGGATGAAAATAATAAATTTTAGAGAATTTTAATCAGCCCAATTACAAAGAATTAAAATCGAGTCAAGAAAATCAATTTAAAAAGCCCACGAACAGTCCCAATTTGGAGAAAATCAAGTTTGGTTCGAGTCTGACTCAAATCGAATTTAAGTTAGGTTCAATTTGGTTCAAAATTGATTCTGGCTCAGCTTGGGTTCAATGCGAGTTTGGTTCAGGCCGGTTCAATTCATTTGGTAAATCGACTAATTCACCAAAGGGCTTATAAGCCTGATTTGGGTTCAAAGAAAGGGGGGCTCGGTTGCTAGGTCTTTAGACTATAGCTAGGGGTGGGAAAAAATACCGAATTTTCGGTATACCGCACATACCATATCGATATTTACCGCCCATATCAAAAATTTCGGTACGGTATAATACCGTACCGAATTTTTCGGTATCGATAACGGTACGAAATTATTATTGTTCGATATTTCGGTATAGTAACATTTTCGGTATAATACCGTACCGAAATTATCAGTATACCAAAATTTTTAGTATTTTCGGTGTAATATACTAAAAATTTGGTATTTCGGTATACCGAAAATACCGAAATTCCGGTATACCGAATTTTCGGTATGGTAACGGTATAGATTTTTTTATGCCGAAATTTTCGATACGGTATACGGTATCGTATGCAAAATTCGGTATACCGTACCGATCCAGCCCTAACTATAGCTTCTCATCGCGTGATTTTCTTCTTCTTCACCGAGCTCCATCACGCACTGCCTCCTCCACTCCTCTTCCTGATCAGCACACGAGCAGCGGCCGACAACCTCGACGGACGACGAGTGCCGACACAACCACAGGAAACCTCGCCGTGAGCGGTTTGCTCCGGCGAACGACTTCTTCACCCCTGTCGGTCGCAGATCTGTCACCGTAGAAGTGGTTCAGCTCCTACAATTGGCGGTCGGTGGCATTCCACACAGCAGGAGCGTGCCATCGTGAATGATTTATTCTGACGGAGCTTTCTGTCCATCCGTATCCACCAGAGTTCGACAAGGGACGCTTGGTTGAGCTCTGACCGTATCCTCCACCGAGAACACGAGGTAAGGTTTTGTTTGGTTTCCTAACTTCTGTCTGTGGTTTGCAGTAGGGGGAAGGTTGAGCAGCGATCAAACCGGTGTCTTCCCTGACGAGATCCCGTTGGAATTGACTTGCTCCAACGAGGTCTACCACTCCCAATTAGCATGACTCAACCACGAGGATGTTTGACTATGTTCTGTGTCGATTGGGGGGAAACTCCTAAATCTCTAACCCTCTATTTCTTTTTCTATTCTGTTCCGATCATAGAATCAAAACCCCCCTTATTTGATTTGTTCTTCCCATTGTGTATCATTTGGATGCTGATGATTGTGAATTTGAATTGGTAATCACTTTGTTCCATGTTGTAGCCGGTTGTGTGATTTTATAGTTGTTGTGATTCGTGTGCACATGGATTATGTGTTGTTTGATTAATGTTTATAAATAAAGTATTTTGTGTTGTATGTTGTATTTTATAGTTGTTGTATGTGGTATGATGTGGAATTCATGTTGTATGTTAAATTTGTGATAATGAATAGAATTATGGAATAAGTGATTATTGTTGTAGATGGAAAAAAATGTATTGTGTAATTTTGTGTTTGATGTGTGCAATGGGTGTGTAGAGATTTGTTCTTGGATTGGAAGGGATGAAAAGGAAACTTGTATGTGTTTGGTTCTCGGTAGCAAATTTGCTAGAGTTATTTGCTTATGTTCTTATCTAGCAATCTGTCTAAACTATGAACTAGTGATGTTAAGGTTGTATACATGAGTGAATATTGTGGTTGTCATGTTCTTACATGTGTGTTAACAAATTGATGATGTATATTGTTGTGTCTGTTCATGTGTAGATAAATTATGTTTAGTTGTATATGGTTAGTAGAATAATTTTTACATTTGTGGAATTTGTTGTATGTTAATGTTATTATGTAAAGTATGGTTAGAATCAATAAATAGGTTGTTGTGTGAATACTTTGTGATTAGGAATGTATAATAGGTTTTAAGTTGTGAGTTATATATGATTAATATTTTTTTGGTAATTATAGGATTTAATTGTCAATAAATGGATTTTTATGAATAATCAGGAGTAAATACGATCAACAAATAAAAACCCCGCACCATGTGTCTAGGTTGTTGTGTGAATATTACAAGATCCTGATATAAGTGAAATTCATGAGAATGACGATGAGGAATCTAATTTTGAGGTTGATGATGATGATAACGATGACGACGACGATAATGATGATGAGGGCGAAAAGGATAATGAGGACTTTGATTATTTTTTTTTTTGGTAAGTTTGTTATCCTAATATACCAAAAATATGATATAAGATGTCCAAGATGGTATTATTTTTTATGTGAATAAATTTAGTTTTAATTTGCAAATTGACAAATCTCATAACTCAATTAGTTGTCTATTTACCATCTCATTCTTATATTTATATATTTTATCTGTTAATGCATTATCTTTATTTTAATAGGTGAACAGATTAGAGATGATATATTGGTGTCTTATTTCACGGATTTAAATATGATAAATTTTTTCATATTTTCATTATGCATCTGATTAACATGTAATTTTTATTTACTTTATCCTAACAATTATGGTTGATAGTATCGACGTGGTGGTAATAGAAGAAAAAATGATGGGCGATCATCATCCGAGTCTCCTTCAGCATATTCACAATACCAAGGTATTGCTGGCAATGTACCTTCACTCCCCCCCCCCCCCCCCCCCCCCCCCCCAATTGTAATACCTTTCTCAATCTCGGTGCGACACTCAATTGTTGAGAGGGAAGACAACCGAGAGTGGATAATCCCATATGGAAATTCATAAGTATTAAAAATTATAATTTTGCATGTATTATTTTTTTATTTATTAGAATTATTTTTTATTTAACATTGTTTGTTTGTAACTTTATGATAAACTTACAAATTCTATATGAGCAATTCACTATCTTAATAGAATAGTGAATAACCATTGAAGAGGGAATTCAATGATTTATACAAGCACTCCAGATGAAATAAAAGAGCTATAGTGAAACGAGTTTAAGATAAGTTATCCTAATCAATTTGTATATGAAATTAAAGTGAATGTAATCAATTATTTTTTATCCATTGCAGCGGACATTCACTTGGGACCATATTGAAAAGTTAGAAATAAGAAGGAATCTTTAAAAAAAAAGTGGTAATCACATTCGACATACACTAAAATGCGAAAACCAAGGGAAAAAAACTAAATTACATCATTGAGAAAAATTGAAGCAAGATTGTGGATTATTGAGAATCTGAGGAGAGCAAGAAGAATGAGTTAATAGAATAAAACAAATCAAACATATAATTCTAAAGATTTATCGACGACGTATGTAGGAGGCTCGATCACTATCGATGAACATAGACATAGAATGATAATTTTTTTTCCAAACACTAATTTTTGAATGTAATTCAGCCTATTACATTATTTCTAACTGTATTTTTTTAGACCAAAGAAATGAGGACCGAACTATTATTCATAGATACTTTCATGCACACATTTCAAAGAAAAAAACGTGGAACAGGGAGAGAGCTATAGTAATTAAGGTTAGTAATGTTAATATGAATATTCATAATTTAGATATATATAGTCTCACGATCCTATATGTCTAATCAAGATTATATTGTTATTGTAAATTTATTTTAATTTTTCTCATGATAATACAAGATAGATATAATGAGCTTGACCAGATATCTAAGCCATCTGTTGGTAATAATATGTGTCTATGACTTGAGGCAAGTGGTGGATCGAACGGGAGAAGAATATTGGAACTGAATTCTTTGAGCAGAATTATAGAGTTGCTGGTACATCTTCTTCCACCCCACTAGTAGTAAGGACAGAAATAAATCAATTGACTGAAGAAGTTAGCAATTTGAAAGAGTTACTAATGCAAAAGCACAATGAACTTCAAAATGTTCATTGGGTCCAGAGGCAAAGGGATTAGAAAATTAGCAAATTGTGACAACAACAAAACTTTATAATGCAACATCTTCGATTAGCCTCCGCGAGTCAGATTCCTCCCGGTGATAGTGATGATGACAATCATAGTGACAATCATGGTGATGTATGAATGTCATTTGACAAATTTAGTATTTTTGAATAATTATTATTTTATATTTTTTTTCTTTAAATTTGTATTTTTGATTGATGTTAATTTGTTTCAAACAGAGTCATTAAGGAAGATGATGAAAATTGAAAATTCATGTTGGAAGAGATGAACGCTTACATTAGTTTTATGTTAGTTTATTACTCTTGGTATTTTCATCTTAACTATCTTATTTTTAAATTGTTTGTTTTCTGATATAGGAAAAGAAGAGAAAGAAAATCAAGAAGAAGAAAAGGAAGTATATGATTGTTTTATGAGATTAATGTTTGACTTGAACCTATTTTAAAATTTATCTGTGTATGAAATTGTTGTTTTAAAATTTATCTTACTATGAGATTGTTGTGTATGAGTATCGAATGTATCAAATTTACAGGTTTGTGGTTTGTTGTGTATGAGTATCTAATGTATCAGATTTACAGGTTTGATATGTATTAACGATGATGTAAAATATATCAATATTCTATGTGAGAAATTGGCAATGAATATTTTTGTAGCAAATGTGCCCATTTTGTGATGAAAATATCTTTCATCATAGATCAGTGGTGAAAAGTATTCAATGACGAAATGAATTCATTGTAGATATGCAACGAAATGAATTTCGTCGCTGATTTGCACCGAAATTGATTCGTCGTTGATCAACAACGAATTATACGACAAATGCTTATTAATGACAAAACTTTGTAATTAATTTTAATTTTTTTCATCACAAAAATTTTGTAGTGACTTATTTGCAACGATAATATTATCGTCGCAAAATAATTTGGGATGAATTTTTTGATAAAATTTATCCCAACATTCATCGCAGAATGATATTATTTTGTAGTATTCTTTCAAAATATATTAAACTTCTATTTATTAGTTTGTGCATTGTTCTTATAAATAGTTTTAATTTTAAATTCATATATAAGCATGAAGTCTAATTTGAATTATTTATTTTTTTTAATAATCTATGGTATTATAGAATTGGATGAGATGTAATGATGTTTTTGTGATTTGGGATGGATGTAATGAATTTGAACAATATGCTTGATTTTGTGATTGAAGTTGTAATTGTACGATGTTTTTATGATGTTAGATTTTGTTTTTGAACAATGGTATATGTTTTAAATATTAATGCTTTGTTGATAAATGAATTATTTGTGAATGTTGCATTCAACATTAATATAGTTTGTAAATGTTGAATATAATGTGGTTTGTAAATGTTAAATGTATCATTGATGTGTGTAATGTAAATATGAATGTATTGTAGATGGTTTGGATGTATCATGAATGTTTGTATTATATCATGAATGTTGAATATATATCGCGGATGGTGAATCTTTATAATATATCATAAATATATAAACAAGATTTAAATCTCAGAAATAGAGAGTTGTCAAAATTTTAATTAAAATTAACAATATAATATTAATTTCATCGCTAAATTAGTGACGGATTTTATATTCCATCATTGACATTTAGCAATGGAATTAAAGTTTCATCGCTAAATAACGATAGAATATAAATTTTATCATTAAATTTCGAAAGCGATCCAAATTTTGACAATCTAAATTATTGGTCATCAACCGGTTATTAATTGTAATTAGCGATCGAAATTCTAGTAGCTAATTTCCTTTTTTTTTATAGTGTCTAACTTCGGGAATATCACCCACAACATGACTTTTACAATTAAAACCAATGATCAAGACTTCATCCTGGGATAAAAATGAGGATTAAATCTTGATAAAGTTCTACTCAACACAAAACTAATGTGGTTAATTAATAAGGATGATTGGAGGTAAAAGATGAAATGAAACCATCACCTTGGCCGCTCTTCCAGGGTGACCTCCACTATTTAGAAGGGGGTAAATTATGATGACTTCTTCCTTAATAATGCCTACAAGGGTTGCAGCAATTAGCGGGATATTTTCATTTTTACTGGGATTCGACCCCAATCTATTGACAACAATATCGCTACAAAGAATCATCTGCATCAGCCCATGGGGCCAATTTAATAAGGATCATGATATGATGTGAAATTGATCTGAAATTTCATATTAATGCAATGTGATGTGCTTAAATACTGAAAAATAAGAGTTTCCTCACTCATTAAAGGACTTTAGCATTCAAAACAAATACTTGAGTTAGTTTTGATTAATTTGAATACATCGTACAAATTTAACTTGAAATTAAATTAAATTTTCATTGTTTGAGTGCAACCTTCTTTGTCATGGTCAATTGCAGCTTCTCGATTTACCTCCTCACAAATAGTTGTGAGACCGACCATGTGAGATCGCTGGGTAGCGAATTCCACCTTTGTTGAAAAAGTACAACCTTATGTTTACCTCCTTACAGATGATCGTGGGACCGATCGTATGGAGCTATTGGGGTGGCAGATTCCACCTTGTTGAAATGTTGAAAGAGTGCAATCTTATGGAAACAAATTTGTATAATTTAAGTGGATTACTTCTTCCAATACATCTCTCATTTTTTGCAAATGCACTCATGAATGCACTTAATGACTTTATAACCAAAGTTCACTTTAAAACGAACTCGAGTACTCACCTTAAAATTAATTAACTTGAGGTAATTCAATATTTTCTATTAAAAAATAGATATCACAGCTACAGATTTTTCAGTTCACACTAAAAGTATTTTCCTTAAGAATGCCAATGTCTGAGTGAACTTTATGGAAATTATAACTATTAAATCATGTGCCTTGCAATAATTTGAAAATGGTTCCGAGGAATTAATTGATGCTTCGCAAGAGCTAGATGACAATCAGAATGAACAAATAGATGCAACTTACATTTTCTTCGATGAAATTTAGCAACCATCATCAGGAACAAAAGCCGCAATTTTCTTCCCATTCTTAATGAGTTGAACTCTAGCACATTTTCTGATAGCAGAGTTTGGCTGCTTAGCTTCATCAGGAACAAAAGCTGCAATTTTCTTCCCATTCTTAATCAGTTGAACTCTAGCACATTTCTGATAGCAGAGTTTGGCTGCTTAGCTTCAATATCTCTGCAACAGCAATCTAATATCATTACTCCAAACACAAGCCACAACAAACTGAGAAATATCAATGAGGATGTTATTAATGCAAACAAGGAATCAAATCATATAGAAAAGGAACTAATTTTGAAGAAATTAATAGTCTTCCTGTTACATCACTTATAGTTGAGGGGGGAAATTCATTCTCAATTGAAGGCATTCTCTTATGATCACTTAGTGGCAAAAAGTGATCTAGGTTTGTCCTTTAATCATCTATAGAGCATTGCCAAAGTAAACCTAAACTGCTTTCAATTCATCGTTAGACTTCCCTTCATCCTATACAGAATCTGAAACGGCATGTGATCAATCGATGCAAGAAATTGCTTGCTCTTGGGTCCAGTTAGACAGAATTAATAGATGTTGTTGCTTCTTTGCATCGAATTTCAAAGAAGCAGCAACTGCTAGAAACTCCATCAAATCAATAGCCACGGTCGACAACTACTACATCTCGTACTATCTCGTCCAATACTATACATTCCAAAGATTTAATCGATGGCCTTGGAAACATTATTCCAATCCTTCAAACAAACGAAAACAACCAAACCTGATTCCAATAAAAGGGGTAAAGCCAAACAATAGGGCCAATGGACAACAAATATAGCCCAAACACTTCAGTCCGAACTTTGCATCAGGACTAATAAATTGACGTATCATTAGAAATCCGGAGAATAACTGACCCCATTTTGTTCGAAGCTGAGGATCTCCTTCCTTTCTCCTACTACGGCTGTGTCTTCGTAGATTGACCCTTTGTTAGTAGATCCAAAATAAAGTAGATGATTTTGAACCGGACTGTCTGGCGAGGAAAATATCAATTCGCAAATTTTGAATTCATAACTATTCAATTTAATAATAAATAAGTTAAATGAGAAGGAATTGAATTTTTTAAAAATAAAATTTAAATTCGTAAGGCTCTGTTATTTAGAGATTTAGTTTTATTACTTCAATCTGAAATGGTAAAAAAAAAATAATTTCTTGTATATTTATCTTTAAATATCTAACTAAGACCTCTTCAAAATAATGAATCCATAAAACTCTATCATGTACAAAATATACTCGAGTTATATGAATTATTATTTTCCAATATCTTGAAAAAAAAATGGTGAGAGCTCATGTGCAAGTGCAACCAAACGAGTCCAATAAGTCAAATGAAACAATGTATGAACTACTTGAATGAGATTGTTGAAAGCACCCAAACACCTGAATCGAACTCGCATGGTCGTAACTCTGAGCATAACTGACTACAAGATTTAGACGATCTATTTTTAGTCCCATCGAACAAGAAATATACTTATTTCCTATTCCAATCTAAAGTAGTTATCTTTTTCATTCCAACTTGAAGTCGAGATAACAAAATGAATGAAGTCAATAAGGTAAATGACGAACAGAAATATTCCAACTCCCAGCAAAGAACGTGACCAAAAAAGATGAGGCACAACACAAGGCACCTAAGGATAAAACTAAAGAACAATTATTAGTATTTTTTAACAAAGCTATGCGTACAAATCATATACTAGGCTTGTAGATGAGAAAATGTCAGAGCACAGAAATAAATGCTTTTACAGAATATAGCCTTCATTTTTTTCCAATAGAGTAAAATTAATAAAGGTATCAATTAAGTGAAGACGCCAGTATGTGGTTGTTCATTACCCCCATGAGAGATCAATCACTTGACCGACTAGCGTTTCCAGAATTCTTTTTCCCTCCATATCTCTGAACCAAAACAAAGTAAACTACTTCAAGCATCAACTGACAGGAATACATATATCAAAACACATGAAAGCATGGAAGGCAGTGATAAGTAGAAATGCTTTCAAATAATCTAAAATTACTCTCAAATTTAATCACTTGAAGCACTAAATTATAGTAAACCGTTTTAATTTCGTATTAAATTTCAGTTACTGGTTGGGATTCTTTGGAATGAATTAAGACGATTCAACAAAGGCTGCAAACTGTTTTTGAAACTTAGAACCATCAGAGGTAAAATTGAAGTTAACATTAAAAGTATATTGAAATATTTGGCATCTTATGTTCAGGTATTGATAAGTCAATAATGGTCATTCAACAAAGGATCAACAACATCACTGTTGACAGCAGTCTTTAATATAAAGTAAAAGCAAGTCATGCTTATATGAAAAGAAATGGAAGGAAATAAAGAAAGATACAAAAGTTGGATATATTTTGCAAAGAACATGACTACTTATTTATATCGTCTCTACTTTTTACCTCTTTTCCAAGTAAACAAACCATACTTACCTTATAGGCTACCTGGTGTTGGTTAGAGTTGTGCCTTTTGTATTCTAACACTTCCAAACCATCATAATAAAATTCAAGCAAGGGAAATAACTCCATTAATATGCCACGTTAAGTGCTACTGAAACTCACCTGCTTCCCAAGGTTGAGTGGCACATACTTGTACTTGATCATGTGGGTAATTTGACGCTTCATTGTCAGGCAGAAAAGAACAACCCAATAACAAAGCAGTATTGGCCAAAAGACAGGAACATCAAACACGGAGAAGAACGTCATCACAAAAGCAACACAGAAAGCTTTTGTTATGGAATACCTGTATAATTGTTAAGTAAATAAGTCATCATCATCATCCTTAACATTATTTCAGCAAACACGTATCAGAAACAAACAAATGACAAAGTTCAACCATAAGTGTAAAATGAAAAATAATAAAAGCATTAAACAGCAACAAGAAGTCAAGTTTTTATACTTAGTCCATATACAGATGGGCTAAATGCTTATAGTCTCTAATAAAGTAAATGGTTAGACAAAAGGCTGTGAATGGATCACTAATTGTATCTTGCTCATCAGTACCTTGAAAAAAATGTTACACCTTGTTCTGTTGTAGGAATATCATATAATTCTAAAAATAGGACACAACAGATGAAAGAGACTAAAGAGGTAAATTTTGTTCCTCTTCCTTACTATGATTTTGTAATTATAGAACCAATCCATTTTTATGAGAATTGTTCGCATGCTTGTTTATGTTTTGAAGATTGCTTTGTTTACAGGTTATCATTTTTTTTGGACAAAATGTAGAAGTGCATTACATTAGCAATCCATGGTGGTGTACAGGAGATCAGTGTTACTTAACCCACAAGACAATTCTGAGGCTAAAAGATCCCACAACGGACGTGAAAAGCTGAGTCTTTTTAATATAAATGTTGTTGGGATGTATACCTTGTTCTGCAAGAATCTACCGGAACGGTTTTTAACTTTCCCATCAAATGTATCATTCAAAATAATAAATTTGTATAGATTTTAATATAAGTGATAAATAAAAATATCACACTGCTATTTTAGAACTTCATCAAGAAAATCAGCATAGAAATACATCAACATTAATAACAATAATGAAGCAATATGTATTTGTAGATCTCAAGCTTCCTAGTGTAAAAAAAGTAGTCAACTTAAACTAGAAATAATTAATAAGCTCAATTTTAATCTGTCCATTAAGGTCAAGCATTAAATCAAGAATATTATATGATGAAAATTCTAGAAAGAGTAAAATACAAAAAAAAACACAAAATATACACAGTAGACACTGGTTATCAACCTTACCAATGAATGAAGAAAAAAGAAAAATTAGAGTAAAGGTAAAAGGAAACCAACTTGCCTTTTCACTTTCCCATTTATAAGTTGAATCAATGAGATGGACACCAAGCTGCCTGGGGGCCAGTCCAAGGCACTCACCTAAAGACGGCTGGATGCCCTCCCACAAGATACACTTTAGGTATTCAAGACTAACCAAGTTTGGAAACTAACATGTGTACCTCGAGACTTCACTAGATGAGAGTATGTACTTGTGATGCATGGTAAGAGACTAGAAATCCCTACTACCTATAGAGCACATAGGCTGCAGTATGGCACATATCACATGATGCAACCTATAGAAGTTGGGGGGCATTGAACTACAGGCCACAAATGAATACCATGGATCAAGGTTGATGAAGCTGTAGGCTGCACAATGCAGACCACATGGCCACATAGCAAATGCCACAAGCTACAAGGCCATGACAAATAGGCTAGGCAAAGACTGTGGCATATTGTAATATGCATGACTAAAGCACCACAAGGCTGTCAATCACCAAGATCTAGAGGGTCAGGATGCATGTGCCACAATTACTGTCAGTTTGCAAGGAGTTACTATGAGATACCTTTATACGTATTTGTTATAGTTTAGTAGCATTTATCTATTGCTAAACTTAAATTCCATATATTCTGTCTTTACTCTACTAATCCTAAAACTTTTCTCTTCTAGTGTTTCTCGCCAAGATTCTAATTTAGCATTTACTCCCTCACGTGTCTCATCTACCAATACAATATCATCTGCAAACAACATGCACCATGGTACGGTATCTTGAATATGTCCAGTAAGTTCATCCATGATTAGTGTAAAAAGATAAGGACTTAGAGCTGACCCTTGATGTAACCCTATCTTTATTGGAAATGCTTCAGTTAATCCACCTGAAGTCTTCACTCTAGTCGTTACTTCCTCATACATATCCTTAATTAGGTCAATATATACTACGCTAACACCCCTCTTTTCTAGAATTCTCCATATAATTTCCCTTGGGACTCTATCATAAGCTTTTTCTAAATCAACAAATATCATATGTAGATCTTGCTTTTGCCCCCGATACTTTTCAATTAGTTGCCTGAGAAGATGTATAGCTTCTATTGTCGACCTACCATATTAGTACAAATCAAAAAATATCAATAGCAACAATCATGGAATGCACATAATTTGTTTCAGATTGTGAATGGATTTGCTTTACAAAAATAAAATAGAAGCGAAACAGTAGTATTAAATGGATCTACATTGACTAAAAGCAAGTCATGAACCTACCTTGAGATTTATCACTTGGACACAGGCAGATAAGAAGATTTAAGTTGAGCCTAGACCAATGAATCAGAAATATGTAAATGGATATAGATACCCTATTGAAAATACAATAATGAAATTACCATTACAATTCCTATTTGCTGACTACTTTGACTATCATGTTCATGTGACATTAGTTAATTTATTCATGATTATGATAGGTTTATCAGTTTTTTTATTATTGCATTTTTCTAGGAACAGGAATATCCTGGATAGTGCATAAGGAAAGGCACACATATTCCTCAATTTATCAGTAATGTTATGAATTCATACTCACACAAACATGAACTTGCCTACTGTTAGATTATACCCCACATGAACATCTTGCATGAACTGAATATACCAGTAATGCTATGTCCATGAGGGTCTACCGATAGAGAAGGTGGGAATGTTCATCTGGTAAGTACCCTCAAATGAAAGTTGAGTATGATGTATCCATCACTACAATTGGGAGTCTTGTTTAACTAAACAAATAAGATACAGAATGTCATCAAATTAGCTTATGTGTATATTTAAAGTGTGGGTTAGTGGTTACTGATGTAATTATACTTGACTTGTAATCACCAACACGGCCATACACATTGCCTACAACACATTGATTCATTCAGTTTGAGTATTACCCTTTTGTTTTATAAGTAGATTTTCAGGAATATCCGTTGAGCTTGTGTATGCAAAATATGCATTAAACTTAGTAAGTGGTTGACAAGGAATTATCAACACAATTCATGCCAAGTCAACTTAAAATTTTGTTAAACAACTCTTGAATCTCTAGAACGCATACTTCCCAGTGAAATAAAGTGAGAACATGTACAGATTCAGAGACATAGGGAAATATGAGAATAAATGATGTCAAGCAAAAGACTAGACTATAATGAGTTGAAACCAAAACCTGCTGCTGGGAGACAACTCATAACCTATGTAACGAAGAGAATGCCAGAGATTTCAACATGATACCCATTATAAAGGTTATTCTCTACCATATGCACTATCTAAGCATGTCTTAGCTCTTTTTATGCAGCTTACAGAATGTTGAACTGTTTGGTAGAAGCATCTCTCTTGAACAAAGAAGGCCATAATAGACAACGCATACTCGACACGTATAAAGAATAAGGTTCTAAGAAGTGGAAATTGCATATTGGAGATTCATAGGGACAAGTTAATCTAACCGAAATGGGATTTAAACTCATCCCGATGGATGATGAAATAAAAGGCCGACCAAAATTTACCAGAACTTGAACTCCGGGAGACGACGAACGAAAGGTTTGAATTCGTCAGAGCCCCTCGTTGGCAGAGCAAGACCATCAGAAACTTCGAGCTCCGGGTCGACCAGCGGCGACAGGAACCCAATCAAGAGATTCAACAGATAGATCCCTAAACCGTAGCTGACGATATAAAAGCCCTGCACCAAATACACGCGCAGGCAGTAGATCACGGCGAACCCAGCAGTCCCGATCCACCTTTCGGTCGTGTGTGGCGTGGATTTATCCAAGTAATACTGGAACGCCCTGGAGAAATCACTTCGCCATTTTGCCAGTGGAAACGAAGCAGCAGGATCGTCCGCCTCCATTAAATCTCTCTCTTCTTCTCTTGATGTTGAGCTGCCGGAGATTTCTTCAAGAAAATAAAGTTCTAAGAAAAAGGGAAGATTAACTAGATCAGCGGACCGACATGGACAAACCAACAAAATGATGAAGATGAAGAAGCATCGGATTAACCAAGGCGTTACCTGCAAGAAACGACTTTTCCTCCTCGGCGATTCGGGACGAAGCAAGCGATAACAAACGATTGATCGAAAACGAACGACGAACTCCGGCAGAGAGGGATGGAGGTCAAAGACTCAAAGAGACAGAACCCACCCACGCGCGTATCGAATGAACCGTATCCGGTTGGACTGACCCGCGAGGGACTGGGCTTCGAAGTTGGGCCGGAGAGAACGATACGGGTACGTCTTTCTGTGTCACTGTCCGTAGTAAGTTGGTAACGCCGTTACACGAGAAAGCAGTGCAAATTGGGCTGTCAATCGAGTAGTGGGCTACTGTTCAGACAACAATATTAAGGTGTGATTAATGGATTGATTCGCAGTAAAACAAAGGGAAAACGCATAAGAAAACGATTAACATTATAGGTAGAACATTCTTGCTTTAGTTTGTTAGAGTTTATTGGGGTTTAGATATATAACAAAGAGAAATGATATATTACATAAAAACACAACATAAAAATATAGCATGATATACTGTACAGCATGATGTGGGACCCGGTCTATAGTGTATCATGCTACATTTTCATGCTGCATTTTCATGTAATATATCATTTCTCTATAACAAAATATCTAAGAGTAATCTAATTTTAATATTTTTATTTCAGAAAAAATATGTTCATATTAACATTATATGTAATAATACTTTATTTTATTTATATATATATATATATAGGATTGATCAGCCGCGCACCTTCCCTACGCGATCCCGTCCGCACCTTCTCCTACCCACGCCCACTGCCACCGCGATTTCATCGCCGTCCGGCCATCTCCGGCCGCCGGACCGGACCCAATCGACGCGCCACTGGCCGGCGCGTCGACCGGCGTCGGTCCGGCGGCCGGAGATGGCCGGACGGCGGCGAATTTGACCGGAAACCGAGACCACAGTGACTGGCGCCGTTTCCGGCCAAATCGCGGCCGGAGACCGGCCGGGGAAGGACCGCCCGGCGCCGGCGGTCCTTCCCCGGCCGGTCTCCGGCCGGAATTTGGCCGGATTCCGGCCGCGATTTGGCCGGAAACGGCGCCAGTCACTGTGGTCTCGGTTTCCGGCCAAATTCGCCGCCGTCCGGCCATCTCCGGCCGCCGGACCGATGCCGGTCGACGCGCCGACGAGTGGCGCGTCGATCGGGCCTGGTCCGGCGGCCGGAGATGGCCGGACGGCGATGAAATCGCGGCGGCAGTGGCTGTGGGTGGCAGAGCTGCGGATTCCGGCCGAATTCGCGGCCGTCCGGTCACCGGAGGCCGCCGGACCGACGCCGGTCGATGCGCCGGCGAGTGGTGCGTCGATCGGGCCCGGTCCGGTCGCCGGAGGTGGCCGGACGGCGGAACGGCAGCGACGGCAGTGGGCGTGGGTCGGGTGTCGCGCACGGTTCGCGGACGGGGATTCGCGCAGTAGATCACTTCTCTATATATATCCGAGATCAAGGAATGGGATGACTCAACAAATTAATCATGTTTGACTACTTTCAACTAACTAGATACCAATCGGGTGGATCTTTAAAAGAGTTGGACTTCAGATGAATCGAGTTTCATAGGAATCAAACTTACATCTACTAAGTGTGAAATTTTTTTGATAGGGATCTAAAAAGATTTAAAGAAAGATGTTAGGAGGACAATCGAGTCGAGACTTGACTCGGCCACTCCAACATTCAAGTCAAATTTCGATGATAGATGAAGAAAATAAGTAGAATAGAGTAGAAAATAATTAAATTGCTTGTCTAAATATTGTAACCAGTTACCTTTAAAAAGAACAAAAAAAATGAAAAAATGACCTTAGTTCTCAAAGAGCACACTCTTTCTTTTCTTTACCAAAGGACATATCTCTTGGTGATCAATGTATTAACCAACGTATCTTTTGGTGATCGAACTAACGTATCCCTTAGTAATCAGTGTTTTAACCACCACCAAGTCAAATTCTAATTTGGACGGACTACATTTAGTTAGAGGTAACTCAAACGAAGTTGACTTGAGGTATGCTTTTACAGTTAATTAGTCAAAGTTTGATATAATCTGATTCGAGTTCAACTTAACTTAGTTTGGCTGAATTGAACTCTAAGTCGGGTTGACAAGTTTGGAACTCATATTAACTTTGACTTCCAACTTAATTTGATGTTTAACTTAATTATGTCACGTGGTGGTGCTACTTTCGGCAGCTTATCATATTCAATTAATGTAAATTTTATAAATAATAAAGTGAGAAAATTTATATTTATACAAGGATAATTTAGCATATAACATAGATAAAATAATTATATTTTTACAACAAATTTATCGGTAAATTCATTATTTTTAAAATTATATGATTGATTTATTATAAGTGGTAAAGCACAAGACAAACTTGGTAATTAATCTAAAAAAAAATCAATGACAAACTAAACACGCAAACCAATAATTCCGTGTTTCAAACAAAATCAACGGCATTAATTCCTTTTGAGTACAAGTAGGACAAAATAAGAAAATATACCGTTATTTTCAGACACGATTTTTATCATTATTCACGATTTTAATCCTTGACATTTCTAACAAATCATAGCCATCGTCACCAACACGCCACACCCATGTAATATTTGTTGCGTATATATATATATATATATATATATATATATATATATATATATATATATATCTATAATATAGAGAGAGAATAAATCAAAATAAATAAATATAGACATATATTAAATATTGGTGCCTTAGTCAATCTGTCATTTTAATGGTTGTTGGTGAAATGTCCAAATTCAATTGATTGATTAATTTTGAAATGGAACAAAGGAGAAGGGAAAAAGGGGTCAAATTAATTAGTGAGGAGTCAAATCGATGAAATCAACCATAGCACGGAGACGCGCCATCTCAACCATTTTAGAAAACGACCTAAATAAAAGAAATATTTAGATCTTTAATATTTTTAAGAAAAAGTAATATTAATTTTAAAAAATAATTTTTATATAAAATTTATTTTTTTAATTTTTTGAAATATAAAATTACTAATTACATTTTTTATATTTAAACTTTGATAAAAAATCTTTTTCAATTGATAAAATTTTAAAATATTTAATTTTTTAAGACACTATGTAATGTAAATAAGATTTTATTATTTTTAATTTGGGTGAAAAGTTTACAACATATAATGAATAATAATAAGAACATCCCTAATGCAGCTGTTAATGGGGGTGTTAAACACTAATAACACTCCTCCACTTTGAACGCGTTCAAGTGACAGTGGGGTGGGCCTGTCCCTTGGCTGGCCCACCCCACATGTAATTTTTTTTATTTTTTATTATATTTATTAAATGGTTAATTTTAACTGTTATTAACGGTTAGTTTTAATTTTTATTAAAAAATTATAAATTAAATAAAATGGTTAGTTTTTTAATGGCTATTTTAAAAATATATTTATTTAATATATATAATTTTAAGATGATTGAGTGGAGGTGGGACCTATAAATAATGAGTGTTAATGTTAAAAGGTATGTGAGTAAAAAAGGTATATTGTTATAATGAGTATGTGGTAGTAGACTCTATATTTTTTAATGAGGGGTGTGGAGGATGTTATAAAAAATGATCAAAACTTGGAGGTGAAAATGATATGCATGCATCCACCGTTTACTTTTCTAAATTTTGATGAGAGAAGAGAAAAGTAATCCATCTCGATCAGTTTTCTGCCAAAATTGGTCCCCTCCAAATCGGGCGGAAAGCAAAGGATGGAAATAAAAAAGACATAAATGTCCTCTGTCTCTCTCTCTTCCAGGCTCTCGCTTCGTCCTTCTCCGACGGCGACGCTCACCGCGTGGAACCGCTCCCTTTCTCCGACAGAGCACCCACCGAGGGAGAGCCCGAGGGTGAGCTCGATCTCGTCGGAGTCCCCTTCCGTTACCTCTGTCGGCTCGTCTCCGAAGCTATTACCCACGAATCTACGCAAAAATCTCTCGGGTACTTCTCCATTCCCAATAGATTCGGCCTTCGCAGCCTCTCCTCTACCTCATCCACCACCAACGAGAGATTCCAACCGAAACCGAAGAAGCCAGAAATAAAAAATCAAATGAAACTACAAAAATTGCATCAAAAAGTCAGCTTTTGCAAACAAGTTCGAACTTTTGGCCACCAGATCTAACACCTCTCTCTGGACTCAAGTTCAATTCGAGTTCTTATGGGAAAATCGACGGGGAACAAGATGAAAAAATGAATATGAGACAAGAAAGATTTCCGCATCCAAAAGAGCAAAAAGGAGGTTTTAGAAGGCGAAGGCAGCGAGAGGAACCGAACAGGACGCCATTAGAGATAAAATAAAAACGAGGACGAGGGAGGACGAAGGCGAACGGAAGAAGCGGAGAAGAAAGGAAGAGAGGAAAAAGATGCGAGAAGGGCGACGGGCTTAATTTACTTGGAGGAGGGTGTCCGGCTATAAGCAGAGGATGCATGGTATTTTGACATGAGATGTCCAAAATAAACAAGCATAATAAAAGTTAAGGACTAATCATCCACTTTATGAGTAAACATTCAGTCTCATTTTTTTATCCAAAAAAAACAAAGACTTGGACAAAAGAAAGATAATCAATGAACAAATAAATAAACCATTAGTAAAAACTAATTGTAAAAGAAATCGGTCATCCCAAAGTTAGGTGGGGTATCTACGAAGCAAGCACTTTGATAATTTTGGTTAAATTATCATCAATTTGATTATTTTAATTTTGGTGTGATTTGAAACCAAAAAAATAAATATGTATACATGTGAAAAAAATGCCAATTAAAAATTATTTTCTATTTTTTATTTTTATTTTAAATTAGTCTGAAAATTCTTTTTGTTTTGTTAATCATCTATCTTGAGTCATGCCCAAGACTACTTGCAGGTCCGCACGTACTGGGTCATTTTTCAACTCATCCGATCACACGTTTATATCATGGCAAGCAGCGTAATCCCGATGCATCCGATCACACGCTTTCCCACACACTCATCGTGGGTTCCCTTCTTTCTTACCATAAAGATTTGCGTGCCCATTTTCGATGCCTCACAATCAATCTTGATCAAACTGTACCCTATTAATTAATTGCCTCACAATTATCTGTGGCTGTGAGTGGACTCCGATTCATCGATTTAAGTGGGCAGCAATGACTGTCGCAGGCAGGCATCAATCCCGCGGTGGGTGAGATAGGAGAGGCTCCGTTCAAACCAAATTTATTCTAATATCTTAATTAGCTTTAGCTCTTATTAATTATTCGTCTGGAAAGCGATGGTTTCCCAGCTCAGCCTCTCTTCTTCTAGTTCTAATCTAGGCTTTGGTCTCAGCCTTATCTCTTCTCTTCGTCTACGCTCCGGTTGGTTGGTAGGCAACTCGTTCGGTGTCTATAAAATTAGGCAGCTAGCTAGCGCATGCACACAGCTTAAGGAAGGAAGGAAGGAAGGAAGGAAGGAAGGAATACGATCGAGCTGATCATCTGATTATTATCCGGGTCGATCGACTGCTAGCTAGCTGCAATTCGTTAATTGGATTATTAAGCGATGGGCAGCCTGCAGGCGATTGCGCAGGGCACAGCGGGCTCAAGGCCCGGCCACCATCATGGCTGTCGGCACCTCCAACCCGCCTAACCTCTACGAGCAGACCTCCTACCCCGACTTCTATTTCCGCGTCACCAACTCCGACCACAAGCACGAGCTCAAGAACAAATTCCGTGTTATCTGTAATTAATTCGCACCCATCTTTTGGTTATTGATCAGTTCGATTTAAATTAGGGAGTTAGTTAATTATTATTATTATTATTTAAAAAAAAATAGGTGAGAAGACGAAGGTGAAAAGACGGTACTTGCACTTGACGGAGGAGATCCTGAAGCAGAGGCCCAAGCTCTGCTCCTACATGGAGCCCTCCTTCGACGACCGGCAGGACATCGTGGTGGAGGAGATACCGAAGCTGGCGAAGGAGGCGGCGGAAAAGGCGATCAAGGAATGGGGCCGCCCCAAGTCGGAGATCACCCACTTGGTGTTCTGCTCCATCAGCGGTATCGACATGCCCGGCGCCGATTACCGCCTCGCCACGCTCCTCGGCCTCCCCCTGTCCGTCAACCGCCTCATGCTCTACAGCCAGGCCTGCCACATGGGCGCGCAGATGCTGCGCATAGCCAAGGACCTCGCGGAGAACAACCGGGGCGCGCGCGTCCTGGCCGTCTCCTGCGAAATCACCGTGCTCAGCTTCCGCGGTCCGGACGCGGGCGACTTCGAGGCCCTCGCGTGTCAGGCCGGCTTCGGCGACGGTGCCGCTGCCGTCGTCGTCGGGGCCGACCCCCTCCCGGGCGTCGAGAGGCCCATCTACGAGATCGCGGCGGCGATGCAGGAAACGGTGCCGGAGAGCGAGAGGGCGGTGGGGGGCCACCTGAGGGAAATCGGCTGGACCTTCCACTTCTTCAACCAGCTGCCGAAGCTGATCGCGGAAAACATCGAGGGCAGCCTGGCGCGGGCGTTCAAGCCGCTGGGGATCAGCGAGTGGAACGACGTGTTCTGGGTGGCGCACCCGGGGAACTGGGGCATCATGGACGCCATCGAGACCAAGCTGGGGCTGGAACAGGGGAAGCTCGCCACGGCGCGCCACGTCTTCAGCGAGTACGGAAACATGCAGAGCGCCACCGTGTACTTCGTGATGGACGAGGTGAGGAAGCGGTCGGCGGCGGAGGGGCGGGCCACCACCGGCGAAGGCCTGGAGTGGGGAGTGCTGTTTGGGTTTGGCCCAGGCCTCACCATAGAAACTGTCGTGCTACGCAGTGTACCATTACCGTAGTCGCGTACGTCAAGCTAAGCTAGCACTTGTCGGGCCCACTCGATCGGCCAGACGGAAGCAGTATATTGGTTGCTTGGCTGCGTCACCTGTACACTTTTATATTACGACGTTGTTACCATAAAATTGGCAATTGACGGCCGAGTATGTTTTCTATCACACCCGGTCACTCTGACGACAATCAACGACTATATGTTGTCAGTCGTCGCCAGCAATCCGGTCATGAATGGTGGCTTCGCACGCGATTGATTAAGTGTTTTTAAAAAATTTCGGCATTTTGCTAAAGGAAGTATTCAATTTCTATTTTTATTATTATCGAATATCCAAAACACTCGTTTAATTTTATATTTATTATATAGGATATATGTTTTTTAAACTGCCTCTTCCGCACTGAATCATTCTAAGCTTATATAAACAGTAATACCAAATTATCCGCCCACCGATCCACCCATCCACCAACGAAATTGAATCATTCAACTTTCAAAAGTCTTTCATATGATTCCTTTGCAATAAAAAATTTTGAACGGTCGAAAACGACACTTACAACAGTAACAATGTTATTTTTTATTTTTATTTTATTTATTTTACATTTTTACATATAAATAAATCATTTAAGATTTTCTCTTTATGATTTAAAAATTAAATTATAATATTAAACATACAAAAAATTTAAAATAAAAAAAATTTATGCTCACAGAGTATGCTGGGTTGTTATCTCAAACTTCTTATTCGACACACCCTGTAATCAACTATTTTTTTAAAATTTTTTTGTTATGCTTAATATTATAACTTAACTCCTAAACCCAAAAGGAAAATTTTTAAATGGCTTAACTGTAAGTAAAAAAATAAATAAATAATGATACTATTCCTGTTTCGAGCGCTTAGAACATCTCGTGAGTAACTATTTTTTTTAATTTTTGTTATGTTTAATACTATAATCCAACCTCTAAATTCTAAAGGAAACTTTTTAAATGGCTTATCTATAAGTCAATAAATAAATAAATAATGATACTATTCCTGATTCAGGCACTCGAAATACTTCCGGACATTAAGAATCTTCTATTGCGCACCACACACATAGTATCATGTGCATACACACACATAGACTATGCACGATCAAATTTTTGTGACTGTGCATGCCTGCTGATATCATAGGTTTTTGACCTCCATCGTGACGAGCTCTTCTATGTTGACCGATGAAACAAAAACCGCGGATGTTGGGAATCCTATGCGATAAAATAAAATTTTCACAGCGAAAATTAGGATCCCTCGAGCGATCCATACGAAAAATTCGTACAAGTTTAATCTACAAAATCCAAATCCTATCTAATAGGATTTACCTTTGATGCGTGCCCTTCGCTTATCCCGCTCGTCCAAAGGTGGTCGGATCTCAAGCACGTTCAAGTGTCCGTGCCTCTATGCGTATCCACACTAACACTCACACTTTGGAGAAACTTGGTTGTGCTAGCAACCTTGAAGAACTTGGCCAAGAAGAAGAGGAGAGGAGAAGAATGAACCATCCAAGAGTTCTTGCAAGAAGAGCTCTTTTATACTCATGCCATGAATACCAAAGGTTTTTAGGCTTTTGGTATTCTTCATCAATGCATGATTAATCTTATTAATCATGCATGATAACTCTCCATGCATGATAACTCTCCTTTTTCTTCAATGCATGATTAATCCACATTAATCATGCATGATGAATCAAAATCCAACTTGGTTTAATTTGAGTCTAACTCAAATTCAACTCATGCATGATAACTTCCATGCATGTAACTTCCTCTTCTTTATTGCATGATTAATCCACATTAATCATGCATGATGAATCAAAATCCATCTTGGTTTAATTTGAGTCTAACTCAAATTCAACCAACTTGAGTCTAACTCAAGTCTAGGTCATCCAATGAGCTTAATTGTTCTTTTAGTCAAACTAAAATGAACTCATCTCCAAATAGAGTGTTATTTGTGTGTGACCCAATAGGTTCTTGTAACGTTGACAATGTTTCTAAAACCCATTTTAGAAACATAAGCAATGAGTGACATCTAGCAATGCATCATTGCTACCCAAGTGACAAGAATGTCGAGATCCGACATAACCTTCGTGACTATGATAATGTATGACCATGTCCTTCTATCCTCGATATCTAGATTGATCAATGAGGCATAGACCGTGTCATCCTCTTATCAATCTTTATGTTTCTTGATCCCCAAGTAGACTCACTCAAGCAAATGAGCTCAATATCTCATATTGACTCATTTGAGCATGGTCATGCATTTCGTGGTCCTACTCTATCAAGAGGTCGTAAGATATCACTCCCGTTATATGGGAGGGATAGATCCCATCTACATCACTCACATCCCTCCGCATAATTTGTTACATACCCAGTGATCGCCTTTATAGTCCACCCTGTTACGGGTGACGTTTGACGATACCAAAGTACATAACTCCTTATGTAGGGAACCGTAGTGACTTCAGGTCTAAGGACTATTCATACCAATAGTCACATGAGAAAGTTTATGACACTCATATAACGATCCATGAAACTTTCTCATGGCGGGTCAATTCAGTATACATTCTCTAATGTATACCCATGTGTCAACTCGATATCCCATATCCATGACTTGTGAGATCAAGTCATCCAGTTGACCTACATGCTAGTCTCAACGCATTAACATCGTCCCTGAATATTAATGCTTGACTAGGAATGATTAAGAGTAGTGTTCTCTACATCATCTCACTATCGATTCAAACAATCGATATGATATAGATTAGAACTAGCTACCCAAGGACATTATTATACTTAGTTATTTGACACAAATACAAAGTAAGTATAATAACCAAAAATCTTGCCTTTATTAATAATAGAATATGATACAAAAAGTCCCTAGTCAATCATCACATAATTGGCTCTAGGGCTACTACTAACAGTTGCCATTAGCTGAGCCGCGCCACCAGAGCCTTCGGTTGTGCATTTACCGTGGGAAGAAGCTAGAGTTTCCCTCTACGTGAGTTGTTATCTTCCATATTTTGAATAATGAAAATGCTCTAGACAATTTCATCTTTTTTTGTAATATATAAATTGTTTAATTTATGAAATGCTCATGTTAGGATCTTTCTTATTGTAATCTTCCTTGTTAATTTTTGAAAGAGTTGATATTGATTACTGAACTTGTTGTTATCTTTTTTGTTAATTTCTGAATGGTGGTCACTATTTTGTTATCTTATCTTGTTTATATCTATTTGATTTAGAATATTTTTATGGCTATATGGTGATATGTAGAGTTTCACTTTATCTGAATTTGATATTCCCTATCAATGGAAGAAAATGACGGTGGTGATCATCAATATATTCCCCAACGTATAGATAATTGAAAGCCAAAAATTGAGATGGAATTCACATCATTAAAGGAGACATTTTCGTGCTATAACTAATATGTGCGAAAAGTCAGATTTAGTGCAAGGAAAAACAGTAGCAAAAAAAAAAAGTTGACAAATGAAGTTGTTTGAAAAATATTTGTATGTTTTAAACAAGGATATTGATGATCAATGAAATAAACATGCAAAAGGTGATTAACGGAGAAGGAAAAGAGCACATGACGAAGTTAGAACTGGATGTAAGTCAAAGATTTCACTTGTAAAGAAACAAACTAGACTTAATTGGATTGTCACTAACTTCGTGGAAAGTCATAATCATCCACTCATGACTCCTTCAAAGGTGCATTTGTAATACTCACATCGTCATGTTTCGACAATGAAAAAATCATTGACTCAATAGTTTTCGGCCAATGTGCCAACTTGTTAACAAATTCGATTATTGGAGATAGAGTATGGAGGGCCCGAGCTAGTAGGTTGCATGGAAAGAGATATTAGAAATTTAAAAAAGAGATAAGGGATAAAAAAATGGTATTGATGCTGAACACTAATTGAGTTATTTGCATTTGAGAAAGAGAAGAATTCTAATTTTTTTCTTTGAATACTAGACTAATTCAGATAGAAGATTTAGTAGGTATTTTTGGACAGATCATGTTTCAAGGAGGGTGTATATGATGTATTTTGATGATGTAGTTGTATTTGATATGACATATAATATCAACAAATATGGATTGATTTTTGCACCATTTGTAGGAGTTAATCATCATCATCAAACAACTATTTTTAGTTGCGACTTTTTAAGTGATGAGAAAGCTGAGTTTTTTATTTGGTTGCTTAATAAGTTCATAGAAGTCATGCCTAAAGGTGCATCTAAAGTTATCATCACAGATCAAAGATCCTGCTATGATAAAAATTATTGCACAAGTTTTTCCTCAGACATACATCAATATTGTTTGCGGTACATACTGAATAAATTCCTAGATAAATTAGACCCTTTAACTTTTCATGATAACTAACAAAGCATAAAGAATGTTATTAGAAATTTTACAACACTGGATGAATTTGAGAATTCATGGGAAGAGGTTATCAAGTGTGCTACCTTGGAGAAAAGTGATTGATTGTCTTTGATGTACGAATAGCGACAGAAGTGGGTGCCAATGTATTTTAACCATGTATTGTGTTGAAATGTCAAGTAGTCAAAGATCTAAAAGCTCACATACATTTTTCAAGAAGTATATCTCAAATAAAAACTCATTAATGGATTTTATCACATGTTTCAATAGGACACTAAGACACTAAAGACACAATGAGTTAATTGTTGACCATATTAATATGAATGAGTATCCCAGGATTAAGATAAACTAGCCAATAGAAACTCAAATGATTAAGTTGTACACAAAAAATAAATGAATGGAGTTTCAAAGTGAAAGGAGTGAGAGTTATGGTTATTATGTGAAACAGACATCTGTAGGAGTTGATTTTGTAGTTACTATGTGATGAATTTTCAAAGTTGTTCTTCCTCCAAACTAAGGGTTCTCGCACATGACAAACAGAGAGACTACATATCCTATAGCTATAAAAAATTTGAGTTCAATGACATTCTGTGCAGTCATAGGTTAATTTTTTTTTCCATATCAACTAAGTGTTTTATTTGTTTGATAAGTATATACTCAAACGATGGACACAAGATGCAAAGGTTGGAGTAATATATACTTTAGGGGAGCAAAATTTCATCGATGATCTAGAAAAATTTTTAATATTAAGGCACTGGAAGTTATCCCATAAAGCTTCAGTATTAATTGATGATGCATCTTTGACTGATGAGGGGATAAATTTCTTGGATGAACAATTCAATTATATCTACAACAAAATTCAAAAGATGAATATTAGTAAAAAATACGATAATGTAAGTCAAAGGAAGAAATCCATAGATGAGACTACTATATTATTGATCCTTTTTCAATAAGAACAAAGGGATGTGGGAAGAGATTAAAATCATCAAAGGAAAAGTCAACCTCAAAGTCTCATTTATGTCATAGATGTGGGCATCGAGGTTGTTACATGACAAGCACAACTGTCCAATTTTACAACAAGAGTATGTGTCTATTAATTCTACATTTATATGATAATTTTATTTATAAATCAATTAATTTTATTAAATACTGTAAATATGGTGATGATGTGTCGATTGCAGGATCAAGTATAGATAATCATCATAACAGCAATGATGACATATATGAAGAAGAATTGTCATCTATAGCCGGTACTAATAAATTTTCATTTTATAAAATTATAGTGGTTGATTGATTGAGAAATTAAAGTTAATAATTATCTTTATTATTGCAGGTTCTAACAACATGCTTTAGCATTCAATGTTGTGTGTATTAGGTGGTCATCTCCTGCAATTATCTGTGTTAAACAAGACCATTCATGTGATGAGACTTGAATCACCATTTGTACTTCGGACAATATTTGTGTTGTTTGATAAAACTTTATAATATGTTGCAATTAGTGGTTGTGTCCAGTTAACTATAATATGTTGCAATTAGTTCTTTAGATAAGATTTGTTTAGATTTTTTTTAATTCACTTAGTTTGTTTGGTTATTTCATGTTATTTTGATTGACTCCCTTATGTCTTGACAAGGTCCTAGTAAACTTAATTAATCATTATCCTTCATGTGATTTCATATTATTTAAAAGATTTATTGTTTGATTAGATTTCATGTGACTTCCTAGTAAACTTAATTTTATTATCCTTCATATTCTAGTTAACTATATCATATATCTTAATTTTCTGATTAAATTTGTTAATCTTTAAGAAAAAGTAGGATGCTACTAGTGTGACCCAATTAAGTGCGAGTGTAGAGGATGTTTTCACAACTGGGGATCTTCAGCAGGCCATAAAAATCTTAGCTAATATGAGGCATTGCTTATCAATTGGTGGTGAGGCAAGTTTTATTTCTTCCATAGTTTTTAATGGATATTGTTCCGGCCAAATGTTGTAGAAGGTCAAGCCACTAGTCAACGGACTATCTGGCAGAGACGATCATCAGGGTTTAGACTGAGGAACTCTTCCTTCTCAATGGGGTCCTGAAATATACTGAGCAAGAGAGGTTAGATTGGCGCCCCGGGGGATCCCGGTGTGCCACTCCGACGCTCAAGTTAGGGTTTTTCCCTTAGGGCAAGGGGAAATAGAAAAAAGCTATATTATTGTTTTTCATACCTCCCTTGCATGGTTCTCAGTTACTCCTTTTATAACCAATCTTTGAACCCAGTAGGGGAGGGCGGCTACTATGTGCCTCGGGTACACATACTATCACCAGAAGAACCTTCTCTTTGTCCCTACCTATTCTAGGCCATGTCTATAGAAGGAGCTCGTAGGGAAGGTCAAACTGATCTTCCATACTTGTTTCATGATAATGTGTGTAAACCCCGAGGTTAGAAGAACACGCCACGTATAATACGAGGAGCGCCATTAATGCGCTAGGGGGTCGCCATTAATGCGAGTGCGGGCGACTAAGACGGACGTCGAAAGTAACGGTGTACATGCAGCACACCGGCTCTGAGTATTCCCAGTGATGGCGACAGTGGTGGGTGCCAGAAGATCAGAGCTGGATTTGGAACCTACCCTTGAGGTTAGGCCTGTGCCGGGGCGCGAAGATATCAAGGACGAGACTTGAGCGAGTATGTCGGGACGAGACTTGAGCGAGTATGCCGAGATGAGACTTGAGCGAGTATGCCGGGACGAGACTTGAGCGAGTAGGCCGGGACGAGACTTGAGCGAGTATGCCGGGACGAGACTTGAGCGAGTATGCCGGGACGAGACTTGAGCGAGTAGGCCGGGACGAGACTTGAGCGAGTATGCCAGGACGAGACTTGAGCGAGTATGTCGGGACGAGACTTGAGCGAGTAGGCCGGGACGAGACTTGAGCGAGTATGCCGGGAGGGGGTCTGTGCTATCAAGACGAGGGGGTTTGCCCCCGTGGCTTGAACTTTGACCATGCACCTGAGCCTCCCTTGACTTCCCGCATCATAAGCATCCCCCTCAAGTCTAGTCGAAGGAGGCGTGATCCGACTGACTGGACAAAATTGGGTAGGAGAAGATCCGATTAGGGGCGTGCCACCTATCTGCCTCTTGGGGCGTTTCGTTTTTCCATGATCATGATCGAACGGTGGTGGGCGAGTTTGCCTCTTGAATAAAGATGCCTTGCAGCGTAAGTTTCCATTGTGCTTGCCTTTTCACCGTTGCCTCCGCATTTCATCTTCTTCCTTCTTCTGTTTATCTAGCCATGGAAGAGGCATCGTCTACCGAGCAATGGTTTGAGAAGGAGCGGTCTGCAATGCGGTAACAGCGTTGGAGCACCTTCGGGAGGCATATGGCGTTCCTGCGGATCATGAGTTGCGAATCCCACTACCGGAAGAGCGACCGAACAACCCACCTGAGGGATTTGTGACCTTTTTCGAAGATCAGATGCGAGGCGGCTTACGCTTTCCTCTTCCCCCGTACTTCCAGGAGCTGTCCCATTACTTTCAGATATCTCTTTCGCAACTAGCTCCCAACTCCTTTCGTCTAATCGCCAGTGCGGCGATCCTGTTCCGGCTATACCAGATACCTTTGGAGCCAGCTACCTTTCCATCGCCTGTTCTACCTTCGCCAGAGCGAGCAGGGCGTCTTCTTCTTCGCTGCCAGAGGTAAGTATAATTTCCTGGGGAAGTATCCTTCCAAGATCAGGGCTTGGCAGAGCAAGTTCTTCTTTGTAAGGCCGCCACAGCCGTATACTTGGCCTAGTCCTTGGTTGGATGATCTTCCTGAATCTCCCGAACTGAAGGATCTTCCAGATGAAACGGCTTATCAATACATACTGGATACGGTGCTGGGGCTGCAGTACAACGCTAGCCTGTTGTCGGAGAATGAGGCATTGCTGTACAGGGCGACGTTAAGCCCTGTGGCCAGACCGCTCACTTTGCCTTTGTTTGAAACCCTACGCCAGGCTTCTATTAATGGTGAACTGAAATGGAGTTTGGTTGTGGAGTCCAATTTGCTAATGTCGGGGGATCCGATGGCGGACCCGGATTCTTTGCTAGCGGCGCCGGTACCGGCGGGAAGACCGGCAACGGGTGAGCCAGTGGTTTCTGCTGTTTCCTCCAAACCTTCTTCCTCGACGTAAGCCCAAGAAGACTTCTCGGCTTGCAGGCGAGAAGAGGCGCAAGGAGGTTTCCGCTCTGACATTCGTCAGCGAAGGATCACCGAGGGCCTTGCCTAAGAACACCCTCTCTGATTCTTCGGAGGCCGTGGTGGGGGTCCCTCGGCGACGACGGAGGCTCGTTCGATTCGCCGACGAGATGGGAATGGATCAGAGTGAGGGATTAGCCACTGCGAGGGAAAGTGGTGAGGGGGAGGAGAACCCGCATCAGCCGGGATTATCCGAGGCTGGTGCGGTGGACGAGCCGCCTTCCTTGGTCCCTGAAGAAACCATGTTTCCTGCCCCTGAAGGGGGGGGGGGGGGGGGGGCAGTGCAGGAGACGGCAAGCGGACCATCAGCGGCCTCTTCTCCCCTGGGAGCGGGGGCCCCAACCGAGCTATCAGGCGGAGGGATGCGAGCGGAAACGACAACTTGTGTCCTGAGCCCGGAGTTCACAGAGGCACCCTCCCTTCCTGCCCCTCAAGCCTAGGAGACAGCCCCCTCCACTTCGACAACCGCCGTGACCACGGCCACTGATGAAGAAGGGGGAGCCTCGCCGCTCACTAACATGCTGCAGGAGTATGAGCGAAACGTCCTATGTCAAATGGACATCTATGAAGTCCTCGATAGTTTGTATCAGTCTCTACGGCAGGGTTTGGTGGAGCTCTGTCTGGTCCATCGGCATTTGCCTTCTTTCCTCCGAGACAGGGCCCAATGCCGCCGGCAGCTGCGGGCGTTGATGGAAGAATTACCTGGGGAGCTCCATCGGATGAAGGGGAGACTGGAAGAAATGACCGCCGAGGCTGCCAACTGGAAGAAACGGGCGGCCACCAGTGAAGACCGCACGAGGCAGCTGGAACGGGATCTTCAAGAGAGTCGGCGACGGCAGGCAGCGATGGAAGAGGAGTTGAAAACAGTGAAGGAGCAACTGGGGCAGGCCACCACTGAGCGGGATAGGATATTATCCCGAGGGGTTACACACGTGCCTCCGGCACCTCCGCCCCTGTCTGTATCCGAAGTGGAAAGAGTGGTTGATCGGTTGTCGGCAGAGCTGGTCATGGCTTGGGTGGAGGCGGCGACCGTGGAGCAGCAAGTGCAAGAGCCAGAGCCAGCAACGGAGCCTGACCCAGCTGAGCGACAAGCAGCTTTCTTCCAGTCCCCGGAGTTCTTCGAGGCCCTGGCGGACAGGAGCAGCCAGATGCTATGCTACGGGTTTGAGGGAGTCCTGCGACAATGTGTGGCGACGGGACTGATTTCTCCAGAGGCGGACCTCAGTCACCTCAACCCCCTGTAGGTTTTTGAAGAGCTGCCCGCTTCGGTCAAAGCTGGCCGCCCACAAGATCATCCTTGATCTATCTCGGCGTTTTGCGTGCTTATGTTGGCTCCTTTTGTCTTGGGATATTCCTCTGTTAACAACGACATGTTTAACTGTATGAACTTGTAATTTATTTTTGGATCCTCCTGCTTGTTGGTGGACGAATGGTCAACGGTGCTTGTATGCGCGATCTCCCGCCACTCTAGGCAGGGTAACAACGGTTGTTCGGGCTCGTGGGCCTAGGCCCTATCGTTTTCTGTTGGGCCCGCAGGGCTCGGGAACGCCAGTTGTGACCTTCTTGAAAGGCGGGGCCTGGTGCTGCCGCGCGACCCAAAATGACGTGGATCGTCCGATCAAACAGGGGAGATTGGTTCATCAACGGTCAAGGGCGAAGCGTCGCCGAGGCTATACGCCCACTGGCGTGGTGTGTCGCCTCAACTTCTGTTTATTCGGAGAAGATCTGCGGCCATCCCTACCTGCGCTGCGACCTCTCACCGATAAAAATCATGTTCCACGACGCAATGGCGCAGCGGCTGCAGTGGAGGCTTTCCAGCGCCGGAGTTCTCCTTCCACCTCCACCGACGTCGGAGGGCACTTCAGCGGCGGCAGGAGAGGAGCAAGCGGTCAGGGAGGTTGAGCAACCCTTGGCAACGGACTGCCGGCTGCGCCGGCGAGCCATCAATCAATACCGGAGGAACCCAGCCGGTGGCTGAAGGTATGACCTCTATGGGGGCCGAGGAAAGGTCTGGAGAGGAGGTTGTGATTCGGGAGGTGCCAGAAGCCAGCGGTCCTCGCAAGAGGAGGCGAGGCGAAACCGTCCCTGCCGAAGGTGGTTCCCCTGTGGTGGTTGTGGATGTACCATCCTCCCCTCCATCCTCTCCCTCGCTCCGGCCGCGAGGGTCTCGCAGGAGTCTGAGCCTGAAGCGCCTGCCCAAAGGCGGAACCCTGATCATTCTGAGGAGCAGCGCGGAGGCCATAGGCGCGAGGGAGCATCATCCGAACGAGCAGCCCGCCCGCCGGCTCCTCGAAGGACTGGGGAAATGCGTCGGAGCCACTCACAGCCTCCGCAGGGGAACATGTTCTTCGGCTGCTGGACCCTCACGCCATTTGGTCCCAGGTGAGGGATCTTCCAGGCAGCCTCTCGGACGCGAAGGGCGCCGGCCGGGGCGACCTCACGAAGAACAGCTCCGGGCTTATGAGCGAGACATCCTGCCTAGTATGAGTTTCTGGGACATAGACGACGATCTCCTATGGTTCATACGTAAAAGCGAGGCCGCAGCCAAAGATATGCGCAATCTCATCCTCCGCCTGATGCAGGAATGCGGAGACACACGCGATCGCGCAACGGAGCTAGAGCAGGAGGTGTCTGCTCCGACACTAGAACGGCTACGTGCGGAGAGGCAGGAGGCACAGGTGGAAGCCGGCAATGGATGCAACGGGCCTCCGCTTATGATCAGAAGGTTCAAGGCTTAGTACAGGAGCTCGAGACGCTTCGGTCGTTGGCGGCGTCCGCTAGGGAGGGAACAAGGGCGAGCAGAGGCAGCGGAAAACGCCTTGCAGGTTGCTCGAGACCGACATATTTCTATGGTGGGGGAGCTGGAATCAATAAGGACCCGATGTCGCCGCCAGGAAGAAGAGATTTCGGTCCTCAATGCGTCCAACGCCACCCTCTTGTCCCAGGTGCAGGCAGTGTCGGAGAGAGACATTCAAGCGGCGATAAGCCTCCGGGCGGCTACGTCGGCCAGGGACGCGGCTCATGCGGAGGTGCGTCGCTTGACGGAGGAACTACAAGCCGCTAAAGGTGCTTGGGAGACAGCTCAGGAGAGGCGGCGCGAAGAGGTGGGGAGAGCCCAGAGGGAGCTGCAAGCCTTCCGGGAAGGGGAGATGCGGCGATTTGAGGAGCGTAAGGCCGCCTTTTTGAAGTCTCGCGAGTTCTATGAGATGCTGGCGGATCGAAGTAGTTCCATGTTTCGGCATGGCTTTGAAGGAGCTATCCGGCAGTGCGTAGAGCGGGGTTTTCTTCCCCGGGATGCAGACCTGTCGGCTTTGGATCCTCGCCAGGCGTGGGAAAGCTTGCCGCCGTCAGATAGGGCGGATTAGGAGAAGTTTCTCTTTGTTTTGCTTCTCCTTTTATTTTGACATTTTGCTAACAGGATTGTGATCTCTAAACTGGTTAAGGTTGGGATTTGCGATCAATGGCCTGTGTTGGCCTTTCTGTATCTTATTTGTTTACTCCGTACTCGTTTTCGTCTTTGTTTCTGTCACTGTTCATGTTTGTAGGGGAGATCTTTTTCAGTTGCTTGGCGCGGGTTCCAGCTGTGAGAGGTTTGGGCTGGAACCCGATGGGCCGACGGCTCCTTTTCCTGATCTCTTTACGGGCTGGTTCAGGCCCGGTGAATTGGGCCATCTGGGCCGGCGATCCAGGAGATTGAAAGGGTTAGGCCCCCGAAGGGGATATACTCCAGATCTTTCATAGAGGAGAAGAAAGAGAGACGACGCATTTATGTCCTCGCCTAGGGAAGGAGGAACACCATCGTACGTGTGGAGGCGTGCTCGGCTGTTCGCCAGGATGGCCTGCTGGCCTATCACCAGTCAGAGCGGCGGAAAGGAGTGGCGTAAAGCAGGCTTAGCCGCTGTCTCTTCACACGTCCTATCAATCATTAATGCTATGACATAATGATGACGAGGTGTATTGTGCCTTTACATCTTCCACCTCGCTCTTCTATATTAATCGGGCTTCTCACACGTCACTCCTTGCTCAAATTTTTCTTCTCTTTTCTGTTTGCACTTCTTCAGGTGTAGTAGTCATGGATCTTGCCGCCATGGAAAGGGAGTTGAGGCGCCTCCGGGCGGAGAGGCTTGAACTCCGGTGTGAGACCACGGAGTGGGTGCATCGGGCGACCACGTATTGTGCCAAGATGGTGCAACTTGACCAGGAACTGATCGCTGTGCACCGTCGCTTGGGAGAGCTCCAAGAGGAATTGACTCCGGTCAGGTTGGAGAACCGTAGGCTCAATCAGACGCTGACCGAGGCGGTAGGACACCATCTCCGTCTTGAACGAGAGCTGGAGGAGGCTCGGGCCTGTGCGTTGCGGTTTGACGAGGAGAGGGCTCAAGCGGAAGAACGGATGGAAGCCCGAGAACGGGAGCTAGCCCGGCAAGCCCCTGGCTATGTCTCGCCCCCTCGGATCTCTTCCATGCGCTCTACGTATCACTCCGACGGATACGGGAGCGATTAGGGTTCATCCTCGTGAGGCAGGTCCCTTATCATGCCACCAGAGACGTCGAGGAGGTCTAGGCTGGTGGCCTCCATTATATTTCTTGATGATGT
>NW_027432445.1:0-13127 GCF_044706935.1 Curcuma longa
CTGATCTACCGTACCTAAGACAAAGACGAAAAGCAAGGACAGAGGAGATAGGGACGAGTGCACTTAATAAGTTATCGAGCGATAGCGAGAGGGCCGAGGAACGACGGGCTCGAGCGTGAGCGAAAGGGACGAGGAACGACGGGCTCGAGCGTGAGCGAAAGGGACGAGGAACGACAAGGTACGAGTGATAACGACGTGGAGGGCTCCGATAGAACGGTAGGTCAAAAAGCACATCATAACTCGCACCACATTAGATCGCACTTGACCGAGCCTCATTGTTCTCTTTCGTTGTGCCCATCTATCGGATTTGAAGACCTCTTTCCAAGGACAGTCAACGATAGCTATTCTAAGGCAAATAGAGATAGCGATAGACACTGGATCGAAGACGAGAAGCACTACATCAACACTGAAAAAACACACTTCTAAAAGAGAATATGACAAGAGAATCATAAAGAATAAGCTTTTCGGTGCTCAAAGATCATAAGAAAAGAGCTGTACTTATATATAAAGATTGGAACTGGACTGGAACACTCCACTTTTTAATATCAGGAACGTCGACTTGCACTTGCCGAATTTAAATTGACTCCTGGCTCATATTCACATAGGCCACTCAACAATGACCTTCCACTCCCAGAATCGAGAGACTCTGAATAAGGACCTTCGGGAGATTATTACCGAACGACTTTCTGTCCTCTTCGCTTCCGGTGTCGGCCACCGCTTGCTGACGACGGAAGGCTCGCGTTGGACTTAGTTGGAAAGGTAGGTCTCCTGCTCACTTCTTTAGTTTGAGTAGGGCGGGTAGCTTGGGAGATCCCATTCCTCACCTTGACCCTTGTCCCCAGACTGAACTCGAACAAGACTTGTCTACTTTCGAAAGAGTCTGGCCTGTCCATCCACCGATATGAGTCTTTCTGACCGCTGGAGTCCGCCCTATCACACTTCCTTTCCATCCCTGCCGATTGAAGAAAGCGTATCAAGACCAGGCCATGGTGAATGAAGCCGTGTGATCATTCTCTCTTTCTTCGTTATACGGCTTGTGGTATGGTTATTTTCTTTGTCTATCTTTATTAGATTATTAAACTTCTATCTCTTATAAGTCAAACCTTCTGAAAGAGTGAAGAACATGAGGGATATTGACGGCAGATCTTTCTACGTTTTGAATAGTATAAATTGCTACATTGACTTTGATATTGGGAATTTATTATAGCATTTATCTTTCTTTAGGGAAATATCTCCTTTATATTGATTTTAGGCTTAGTCGTAAATAGCCCCAAAGGCTATTTATATGCCTCTGCGTAGCAGAGGTACTTATCTTATATTATATACAGTTAGTCTACGCCTTTGGGGCTATTTCTCTCCTTTAGTCGTAAATAGCCCCAAAGGCTATTTCTCTCCTCTGCGTAGCAGAGGTACTTATATTATATACAGGCGGATTAGAACTTAATTATAGTAAGTAGGGCCTTTGGGGCTATTTATCTCCTTTACAGTAAATTCGGCCCTTACTATATATTTGGCGTAAATTGCTACGCAGAGTCGATTGGATTAGTCGTAAATAGCCTTTGGGGCTATTTATCTCCCCAATATATATACAGGGCCCTAATATATACAATTGAGGAGTGAAATTGCATAGCCCCTTACTATATATTTGGCGATTGGATTAGTCGTAAATAGCCTTTGGGGCTATTTATCTCCTCTGCTACGCAATTTACGCCAAATATATAGTGGGGCCGCCATACTATAATATAAGTTCAAATATATGGCCTAAAATCAATATAAATTCCGACGACTCCTGTAATTTACGCCAAATATATAGTAAGGGCCGAATGGTAGAGTGAATGGCCGATAGCCATTCACGACCTGTTGCTGCGACAGCGACGTTGAGACGTTAAGACTATAGACGGGTAGCGACGTGAATGAAAAGAGTGAATTGAGTTCATGGAAAGAGATGAAGAGTTCCCTTCCCCGTGCCCCATGCCAGTAGAAGAGCGGCCTGTCTCCTAGAGGTTGAACTCTTGCTTGATTGCTAGCCCCCTATCCTATAAATGAAAGAAGGTGAAGAAAGAGCAGCACCTAATCAAAAGAACCTTTCAACCGGAATTCAAGGACAAAAACAACAGCAACAGACTCGTTAGGGACAGGATTCAAAGCCGAATATCTTCTAGGCATTGCTAAAAGTTCATGGTTTCAAGTACGGGACTCATGTAATTAATACGCTTTTGCCTTTTTACTTATATTAAATGCATTTAACCTTCCTTAGTCGTTTATTCCAGTTGAAAGAGCTAATGAAAGGGGAGCCCATTAATAAGTAAGCACGCACGAAAGAAGCTTATGAACGCCCCGCCCTTACTATATATTTGGCGAAATGACTTATTATAATATAATATAAGTATAAGTAGCGAGAGGTACGAGTGTAACGGTAGAGTTCATGGAAGGGCCGAGTGCTTAGACGGGGCGACGTCGACGTCGGAGCAATTGTAGACTATCCACTGCCATGAACGACTCTTGCTTAACTAAAGTCAGATCAAGACAAGCAACACAAGGGATGCACATATCATATACTTAAAGAGGGGAAGGGGAGAGACAAGGAGCCAAAGAAGATAGTACGAATAACCATTCCCAAATCAGAAACAACTCAATTTAAAATAACAGAATCAAATAATAAAATATGAAAATGAAACAACTAATTTTCAATTTAAAATAACTGAATCCAAAGATAGATATGTAATATAACATTCCAAATACAATACTTAACATAAGCCAAGTGTAAAGTAAATTCTAAAGAAGTACGTAAGTCAGAGTGAAAGATAAGATAGTCAGATAGTAAGTACGTAAGTCAGAGTGAAAGAGAAGTACGAGAGGAAGTCAAGGCCTGTATATAATATAACCCTATTTTAAATATAAATTCAGATCTTTCGTAGTTTTGAATAGAACTACTTTTGCAGGCACGCAATTATACTGGTAATAATTTGCTGCAAAGCGACGTAGAGCGACAGCGACGTGGTCTGAAGCAGAGTAAGGAGTGATAACGACTCTGAGGTTAGGTTCTTTTCACCTGAACCCCTGATCTGAAGCCAAGATCAAATACACTGATTCCGAGTATAATATAAAGAGGTAAGAGCAAGAGGCCCCAGAGAAAGAGATGGAATTAGAAAGCAGTGAATGGCATAGAAGGAATTAGAAAGCAGTGAATGGCATAGAATATGAGTTTCTTAGTTGATAGCTCAGTTGTTGAGAGAGCAGTTAGATAATTCGATTAGTTGCTAGCTCAGTTGTTGAGAGAGCAGTTAGATAATTCGAGGCTCTCTTCCTTCTTTTCTTGTCTGCTTTCTGAACCTAGGTAGTTCTCATACGCTCCCCACTCGGAGAGGAAGGGAAAGGGTAGAGTGAATGGCCCATCGGATAGTGTCGGGTATGGTTCAAGGAACGAGTGATAACTTAGTGTGACTAATTCCAGGAAAACGAGTGATAACGAACGAGTGATAACGACTCTGAGGTTATTTGAACCTGAACCCCAGATCAATAGGTCTTAAGCCCAGGATAAATAGGTCTGAGCCTGAGTGTGATCCTGCCTTTGAGGTTCCAACTATCAACTATTATCTTATATTAAGAATGAACTTGAATTTATTGACTTTGCCAATATATATACAGGCGAATCATTAAGAATGAACTTGAATTTAATTTCCTCTACAGGGGTCCCAGGTACGGTTAGGGCAGCTAAAGTAAGAGTTAGGGACGGCAGATCTTTCTCCGTTTTGAATGAACGACCTGTTGCTGAAAGGAGTCTAACCCAAAGGCAATTGGAGCCAAATATATAGTAAGGGCCGCCTTACTATAATATAAATTCCCAATACCCAAAAAATCTAGTAAAGGAGATAAATAGCCCCAAGAAGATAAATAGCCCCTTTGGCCCCCTATAATATTAAGTTAAGTTCTAACTGTATATAATATAAGATAAGTACCTCTGCTACGCAGAGGCATATAAATAGCCTTTGGGGCTATTTATCTTCTTGGGGCTATTTATCTCCTTGAGGCAGAGAAATAGCCAAAGGGGCTATTTACGACTAAAGGAGAGAAATTGCCCCTTTGGCCCCCCATAATATTAAGTTAAGTTCTAACTGTATATAATATAAGATAAGTACCTCTGCTACGCAGAGGCATATAAATAGCCTTTGGGGCTATTTACGACTAAGCCTAAAATCAATATAAAGGAGATATTTACCTAAAATAAATAGAAATTCCGCCCTAAAATCAATCTAAATAAATTATAGTAAGGGCATAATTGGCCTAAAATAAATATAAATAAATTATAGCTCTGTTGGTGAAACCATTCAACCCTGTATATATATTGGGAAAGATCTGAATTTATGTTTATTTTAGGGAACTTATATGTATGGCGAAATATGCCTATCGTTCTACAATCTTCCCTTATGGTCGATCCCTTCAGCCCTCGCTCTCTTCTGAATTTGCTTCGTAGTAGTGTTTGATGCCCCGGCTTCGAGACCTCATATGATATGATATGCCTGGAGCTGGAGTGAAGTGATGGTCCACTACTCCACCTCATAGTCACTGGAGTTCAGGTCTCGCTCCATTACTTATAATGAATCTGTCTCGCTCTTTCTCTTTCTATGGGCCTTACTATATATTTGGTGGGGGAAAAAGAAAATCAATAAAAGAGTTTGACTGCTCTGCTTCAACTGAGCTCTTATATTATTTAGTTGAACATTTCCAATTGAGAACTTCCTACTTATATAGCTGAACTCTCCACTCCGTGCCTTATATAGCTCAACTTTGCTGAACCGAACTATGGTCGCCTTCTGATCCCGAGCAAGACCGAGCCAGACTACTTCCGCACCTCGCCACCTTTCCTTTTGTAGGCACTAGCCTTCACAGTCGCAGTCATTTGTTCTCTGGACCAAGGCAAGCAAGGAGAAAAGTAGTGGTCGTGCATTCATAGGACCTCGCTTCCCATTCATGAGCGGAGGTGGTAGAAAGGGCATAGTCAACGGCATAGTCAACGGGGATCCCAATCTGGAGTTGGTCGTGATGGGAAAAAAGAATAGGCTCCTAGCCGACCTTCTTCACTCAAAGGCTAATGGCTCAGCTCAGTGCGTGCGGTTTCTTTGATCTCAATCTACGGAAAGAATCCAAAATGTCAATGTCATAGGTGCCTCTTTCGTGCCGTCGCTTTCTCGTTCGTGCCGGACTTCGTTGGAAGGTCTCATTCAAGGTTCCACGCGCCCAAGGAAACTATGGTCCAAGGAAGGACGAATATACTTTAATTCATCTGGAACTGCTCCTCACGAAACGAAACTATGGCCCGCACCGGCAGAGTGGGGAGTCGCTCCCTCTTTCTCGCTCCCCTTAGTAGGCTGGCACTCATTCACTAGGACTGGTCTGCTGACTGAGACCATGAACGTAAGCCGCTGGTCACCCCTCTGCGTAGCACCTTTCGAACTGATCTTCCTTGGGCCCTACTTCTCTTCTGTCTTGGTGGGCTTAGTGAATTGAGGCATGGGAGAGGAGTTGAGCGCTCACTTCCAGAAGAAAAGTGAGAAGCAGGTGCTACGCGAGTCCTGAGTCTCATCCTGGTCGCAGAGTCAAGTTCCCTGAACCGCTAGTCATGCCTGGACCAAGAACAAGAAGAGAAGAAAGAGAGGAGCGACCTTCCAATAGTGACTGGCAGTGGGAGAGGCAGACAAGAAGGGACTTCCGTCAAGCGACAGCGCGATCAAAGCAAAAAGGCCCTGCTTTGCGAAGGAGATTCATAATATAGAAGAGTGAGGTGAAATTCCCTCTTCTTGGGCAGGAAAGACCAGACTCGGTGAGGGACGAGTTGAGCGGCAGAGTCAAGGTGGGCGTGGGCAGAGCTCTGCAATCCGATCAGTCGCTTTCGCTATCGCACCTCGGAGAATCAGTGGGTGTGGGGACGTAGTTCTACTCCTCTACCTGGGAAGAGAGCTATAGGGGCAAATAAGATAAGAGCTATGCGCGGCAGAGTAAGCTATGCGTAATCTCTGCGATCCGAAAGCCGCTAGACCATCGAAGCAATCCTTAGACAAATCAGCAAGCGCGAAATCGAAGCAAACTGCAAACTAACGATCTCTGCAATCAAGAGTCAAGCGGCTTCTAAGAGCTACTCTTTTGCAAAATCGTCCGGAAGAGAGTTCAGCTATATAAGATAAAAGATAAGAGCTATAATTCAATAGTGATCTTGTCTCTCTTCTCAGTTTGTTTTTCAGTGTTTGTTTTATAAAGGTTAGTCTGGATAGATAGAATGTGTTATGTGGTATAGTTTAGAGAGAATGGGATTTGATTAGTGATCGAGTAACAGCGGGTACCAGGGGCTTGGCGCTATGAGTCACGGAGCTTAGCGCTCGACTCGTCCAAGTTCGGTTTAAACGACGCTGTTCAAACGATCAATGATCAAACCTCTCACAGAACTATATGCTTAACACAAGCGAATCTAACACAGATTTGAACAGAGAACCAGATCGAAAAACAAAGAAAAGAACATAGAACCAGAGAGCAAAGAACCGGAGAGCTTCATAAGGAGGGAAGAGTAGGCTTGATTGCATTCGTAGCGATATCTAGTCAGTAGGCGACTTCATAGCTCCGATCATAGCTCCGATCCAGAGAAGATGGAAAGTTCTCCCCAGGAAGCCAGAAAAGAGAGGCTTTATAGAAGAATCAAAGGAAAGCAGCTAACGAACTCGACTATTAGCTACCACCGCTGTGAGCCTAGCCGTATAAAGTGAAGCGAGCCCACCGCTATTGAAGAGCCCACCTTTGATTTAGCTGCGTCGCCCACCGCACCGTGCTTAGCCAATCCATATTTGACCGTGCGCAATACCGTAATTGAAGAGTACAACGAGTACAACGTGCTTAGCTCAGCCTATAACACAATGAACGCGCTCTGGCTCTGAGGCATCCAAGCAGAAGAGATTAAACCGTGGCTACTATTTCTTGGACCGTAGCGAGATTAGACCGTAGCTAGATTAGAACGATGAGAACGCGCTGAGATTAGAACTTCTCCAATTGGACCAGAGGCTGATGAGATTGCACCGTGGTTAGATTAGACTACCGTGCCGCACCTCGCTAGATGAGACTACCGTGCTTATCCGTGGTTAGATTGATTCTAGACCGGACTTGTCTGCGAGCTGCTTATCCTTCTTCTCCCCCGCTGCTAGACACTCCTGACAAGAATTCAGATCTGACCATTGATCCTCACACTTTGCTTTGCCATGAGCTCCTTGATTGATAAAGAAAGAGAAATGGAGTAGAGGAGGATTAGGTAGGCATGCTTTTGAAAAGACGGAAGTTCGCTACCGTGCGCCTCCTATTAGAAAAGGCTGCTCTAAACCGACTTCCTCTTCAACCAATGAGAAACCCGCTTAGCCTCTTTAGCAGACTCTTCCCTATGAGAAGAAATCCTAGAACTACAATCTTCTAAGTCAGTAGCAGGCAGAACCAACCTCTTACTTAGATAAGGGCATATCTACCTTGACCATTTCACCGCTCCTCACGATGTGCATAGCCCATAGAGCTTTTGAGTCGTGCTGCCTCTTGCCATCTCTTCTGTCTAATTCACATTCCCTTGCCTCCGCTATGGCACCCCTCTCGCTCTGTACCTACGGATCTTATTGGAACGTGTTAGAGCGCTAACATACTGACGCCCGCTGATATAGGGCAAGAAGCGAGATCCCTTTCCTTCTCTTGAGTGATATTTAACCGCGCCCTTATCAGACCTCTATGTAAAGAGTGCCAAGCGACCAGGGGAAGAGTAATGAATGGACCAAGACATGTAAGCTCAAGCGGCAGATAAGGGGCGGAGCTCTTTCCATAGTCGTCAGAGTCTCTTGGATATTTGAATGCCACACTTTCTCTATATGATGATTGACTGGAATAAGATAAGAGAAGGAGACGGTCCCCAGAGGTCTACTTTCTTGCGATCCGGGACACTGAATGAGGCCAGCCATCGGCTTTTGAGTTCATTCTTATAAGGGAAGGGAATTAAAAGAATTCAACCGGCTCAAACTCTAAATAGATAGAAAGAGAGATAGAGGGATATCCGGGATCGGCTCAGCACCTATTATCTAATAAGGACCGCCCTCCAGTTCACGATGGCCCGAGGGGATGCAATGGATTGATGGAGCAAAAGGAGACCCTATCGAGGAAGCATTCAGTAGTCCCTATCGAGGAAGCATTCAGTAGTCGCTCGTCTCACTCGCACCTGACGAGACTACCGGGAACCGCCGCCATAGCCGATTCCTTGCTCGCCACGAAGCATCAATTGATAGGCCTTTCCCTGCTCACACTCCATAGTAGGAATAAGGAGGGTGTCTACAGTCTCACTCCAGTCCCAGACAGAGCCGTACTCTGACTTGAAAGAGCATAGCTTCCTTATCGCTTCTGTCCCCCGCGTGTCGTTCTTTACTTAATGGGTCTTAGCACTTAACGGGCTGTTGTCGATTCATAATTCAAATTATAATAGAAAGTACCAGCGAGCGGGGCAGACAAAAGTGGGACAAGGCGGACATAGAATCGTCGTAGTGCAAGACTTTCTATCTCAACTTGAGGGACATCGTATGTATGTGCGAGGGACAAGCTCTCGGCGTGGTAGTGGTAGTGCAAGACTTTCCATCTCTCTACAAGAGGGACAAGCTCTCGGTTGGCCTGCCCAGATGCCGGACAAGAGGCTGAGCTAGCTATCTGTCAGTCGGTTATAAGGCTACTTTCTGTCAGTCGGTTATAGGCCCGTGGTGGGGGCCATGATGTCAATTCAAATACCGCTCACTAAGAGTTCAAAGGAGGCAGAGATCATATCTTCATAAGTCTGAAAATGGATTCATAAGTCTTCATAAGAGAGTGAGAGTTCGGGGGGAAGTTCGGAAGCGGGCAGTCAGCTATCTCTGCCATGCCAGAAGCTATCGGAGCTAGGGCAGTCTCTCGCCAGGTAAGTAAGCTATCGTTGCTAGGGCAGTAAGCAATCGGGCAGTCAGCAATCGGTCGGCATGCATTGTCTGGGTGTGGGTACCGAGGCAGTTCTTTCATCTTTCTATATGAGTCTGATAGGTTGCTCTCTTCGGCTCTCATCTAGGTTTAGTTGAACTTGGAAGCCACATTGACGATTCAGGTGAAGTAGTTTTTGCTCTCCTGAACCGCTAGTCAGAAGGGCAGCCGCTCATGAATGCGAATGCGAAGGCACGAATCATTCAATAGCAATAGCAGCGAGTGCTCCGTCCGGCCCAGCTAAGCTAAGTAGATGAATGAGGGCAGGCTACGGTGAGCCAATAAAGAGGTTATCCGACATCAAATATTATAAAGTTGTTTTCAAGCAAGAAATGTATGCGTTCGAAGTGCCAATTAGATGAGCTTCGGGGACCATTAGTCTGGCTCGGACCAAGGCACCTTACTGGCAGTGATCGATCTTTGCAATCCGCTTAAACTGCAAACACCCAATCAACCCAATCAATGAGAGAATGGAAAGGACTGGACTAGTGGAAGGGCTTCTAAGAGCTATGCGCGATCCAAAGCAATCCTACTGCTCCCCACTACGCGGTTCTAGTACTCCAACCAAGGGACGGCAAAGTTGAACTTACTATATATTTGGCAAAGCGAAATCAAAGCAACCAGTTTAGTTAAGCGGCATACTCATCCGAATCAGAGAGCGAGGGACGAGTGCAACGACGAAAGACCAGAACTAGTAGACAAAGGGAGCAAGACCTGAACTGAACTCGAGTGAGATAGACGCGGCCAAATATAAAAGTAAATTGATGCGGAATTTATATTTATTTTAGGGCTAATTTTCTATTTTCCTTATATTATAGTAAGTTGCTCGGAAAACAAAATTATAAAGTAGGGCTAACTGTATATATAAAGAAAGCGTCTTCCTCTACTCTAGCGTGCCGAAAAGGAGGGAGGAGAGGGAGCGCACGCACGCACAAGATCTCATGCCCACGAGGGGAGGTTCATTGAGTGCCCCGTTAGAGGAGTGAATGAAGAAGTCGGGACGAACTAAAGTGACTACGAGTGGTTTCCCTTTGCCTTTCGACTTCGCTTAGCTATTTCGAGAGAACTTTGTTATTGCTCTCTCTTTCCATTGCATGCACAGTCGAGATTATCTTTCCATTGCTCAACTCGTACTCGCAATTAGTTAGGTGGTCAAGGGATTCGAACCGACAAATGTAGCGCAGCGGAATGCGGCAGCCGCGAGCCGACATTTTGTTGCTTCGATGATGTGGCCATTAAAAATCACATTTCTTTCTCGGATCACATGAATTTTCCGCTTCTCGGATCACATGAAGGAGCGAGATGCCAAAGATCTCGGATGGTCTCTAAAGTAGAGCTTGCGATAGGAGCCCGGAGCCCTATTCATGCCGATTCCAACTGCATCACTTATAAGCCGAACAAGCAGAGATGATTGTCTCAACGGTCATGCGGCCCACGAAGACAGATAGGGAGCGGGATAAGAAGATTCTAAGATAAGATCTCAGTTCTCCAGTTCATATCGACTTCGCTTTCAGGATAGTGAGAGGACTTCGGGAAAGAGGGTTTAAGTCCGGGCCGATTCTGCTACTCGGATTGTTCCCGCTAGGCTAGTGGCTTCCTCCCGATAACAAGGATAGTAGCTCTGTCCCCGCCTCTCCAACTACGCGAACAAGGAGCTCACAAGGTTACTAGTGAGGGACTCTATCCACTCCTTCTTATCACTGCTTTGCGTCACGATCGCTGCTCCGCGGAACTTGTCTGCTCTCCTTCGCATCTTTCTCTCTTCTCTATAAATGATGCATCGCGAGCTTTGATCTCGACTTCGGTTCATTATTCTTGATCTTCTCATGCATGGGATTGGAGCACTGTGGAAAGGGAGAGATTGGGGAAAGGGATTGGGGAAAGGGAGCACTGGAGCTTGGGAAAGGGAAAGCTCTTGATTGCTTGAGGTTGGGTGGCGCCTTGTGTTTGCGGCTCTATCTATTGCTCGCTTGCGTATCTATGTGAATTGAATGTGATTTTTGCTTTCTCGGTTTGTTGCGATTAGCTGGACGAGGTTGTCCTTGATTCATGCTATGAAAGCGCTCAAGAGCTGGTGGGTGACTTGCTCAAGAGCTGGTGTCGTGGGTGACTTGCTCAAGTCGGAAGAACTATGATATGAATGCGCTCAGACTCTTTCCTCTCTTTGTAGCTTCTCAGGAGTGGAAATTAGGTGGTGATTGGATTTGAACCTGAGCCCGAGATGACTGCTATTCTTTGTCATGAACTATTGCAATTCTTCTTTGCCCGAGTTCGACTTCGCATCCACTCCCTTGAATTCGGTTGTACCAGCGCCTTAGCTCATTCATTATATTAGAGCCAGCTTTAGATGAGCGTCGCCCACCACTGATTGGTCCTAGCCTTCTTTCTAGCCCTCGACTACGAGCCCACCTTTGAGCGGATGCGGTAGCTGGTCCCAGAGCTCGACTTCGCTTTCGACTTCGCATCTTCAACTGATAGATAAAGAGAAAGGGCACAATAAAAAGGACTCAAAGCCTTCCTTATGATAAGGCGCATAGCTAGAGCCCATGAGTCATGTGCAGCCACATATAGAAGAGGAGAGGAGGCCCGCCGGGGAAGATGATGGCAACCAAAGAAAGTGAGATCTCGGCTGCTGGCTTGATAGCGAGACCACTTCCTTTTGCGTACTTGCTTATCCCACTTAGATGTGTAGGGGGTGGGGAGTTTCTCCTTTTTTGTATTCTTGTCTCTTTCCTTGACTCTTGACCCTAGAAAGGCGCTTAGGCTTGATCTGCTTCTGCTCGCCTGGCCCATGAAGCAAGTTGAGAAAGCCCGCCTCCGTACCGTACCCATAGTCAGAAAGCACCTATGCTTTAGCCGCTAAAGCCTCAAATCTAGAACCCGAATCCGAAGCTTAAGTGAATGAAAGTATCTGGAGCTTTACTAAGACCCGTGACGCCTTCAATCAAGTAGTAGTAGCGGAACCCAGGGCATAAAGAGCTTTATCGGGAAAGAATCAATTAGACCTCTTCCACGACTACAGGTATTCAGGAACTTCTCTAACTTGACTCCTTTCGGGCATGCTCATTTACCATTTATGATCACTCGAAGCGGGGAATATAAACACAATGAGTAGTGGTCCGCAGGTTCTAGTTCTTGACTATCTCCTGTGACTTCTTAGCAAAGAAAGTTTGGTCTCTGCGCCTGCGCCCAGTCCGGTCCTTTCAACCAACCCCAAAGGAGTCCCATGTCTCTAGCGTTGGAGGATGATAATGAAAAAGGGTCTTTCGGAGAGCCCGCTTAGGTCACACTGTCCTTAAGAGGAAAAGAAATTGATTATAGGAAAGTTCACCCATTCAAAGGATGCGCCGAGGCTAGCTATTTGAATCCGAATCAGCTACTTTTTGGTTGGAGTAGGAAAGTTCCTAAGAGAAGGAGGGGCAAGGGACGAGTGCAACGACGAGCGAATGATAAAGCCATACTATAATAAATCTCAGTCGGTGAGAGGAGCGAATGTAATGACGCAGAGCTCCTAAATCAAAACTAAAGGCGCTCCTTGAAAGTCGCTACTCAAATCCTTTCCTTTGACAAGTAGATCCCGAATAGAGCAGCCTTTGATCGCCTAAACGAAGAAATGTATATCTTTGGATTTTCCGCTTTTCACTCTTGCTGATGAGGATGTATAGCAGTAGCAGATTCTATCACCCTTTATCGGTCCGCTCTCGAGTTTGACTTCCTTCTTCTCCGATACCTGAGACTGAATCCTCCCTCCATCCGCTGCTCAGTAGGAATGATGCGTACGAGCACGCTTCGCCCCTTTCCCAGATCCAAAGTCAGGCCTTCAGAACGGACAATGAATCTCTGCTCTACCTGAAAGAAGACTCCTCTCTTTGGCACTGAAAACTAGGCCCAGATCAAGATCCATCACACTTGAACGATTGCCCGTCTCCCACCTTATTCAGAATTGGGTCCCGAACTTCTACCACATTCAATATCGGCATTCAAAATAGCCTGCACTGCAATTTTGGCTTTCCAACTAAACTGATGAGAGACATTCACTTGAAAAAAAAAGCTTAGCTTCACTCTGAAGTTGAGTTCTTAGGCACGCGCCTTCGTTCTTTATTTCATTTCACCTTTTG